>NC_088874.1:33701973-33804454 GCF_032884065.1 Artemia franciscana | reverse complement strand
ATACCACCCCCCAGGGCCTGGGCGCAGAGGTTGTAAGTTATGTCCTGGGGGCATATATGGTTTTATGAAAGGGACACTTGTATAAACTACAGTGATGGCTTATTTGATTGAAAATTGTAAGTTCTAGTTCACTTTTAAGAGTCAAAAGAGATACGATGGCAATTAGCGCCCAAGCCTTTTTTCCTAAACAAAATCCAATAGAAACTCGAGATAGCCATTTTATTAAAATGGTTCAAAAGTTAGATAAGAATACCTCCGGTGTCGATACAGACTCCCAGGGCCTGGGAGAAAGCATTCTAAGTTATGTCCTGGGGGGATATATGGTTCTTATGGAAGAATTCTCGTAAATAACTTCATGTAGGACTCATTTGATTGAAAATTGAAAGTTCTACTTTACTTTTTATGAGTCAAAAGAGATTGGAGGGCAACTAACCCCTCATGCCGTTTTTACCCCGAACCCATGCGATACAAATTTCGAGATGCCAACTTTTGAAAAATAGTTCATAAATTAGATGACAATACTCTGATGTCAACACAAACCCCCAGAGCCCAGGGGACAGGCGTTGTAAATTATGTCCTGGGAGCGTATATGGTTCTTATGAAAGGGATGGCAATATTAACTTCAGTGATGGCTCATTTGATTGGAAATTAAAAGTTCTTGTTCCCTCCACCCATGTCCTTTTTAGCCTGAACCCATCATATAACAATTTTGAGATGGCCATTTTGTTTAAAATAGTTCGAAGGTCAGATAAGGAAAACTCCTCTGTTGATGCAAACCCAGGGGCAGGTGTTGTAAGTTATGCTATGGGGGTGTTTAGGGCTCTTATGGAGGGGATGATCGTATAAATTTCGGAGAGGGATCATTTGATTGGAAATTAAAATTTATAGTTCATTTTTTTTAGAGTAAAAAAATATTTAAGGACAACTAGCCCCCCCTCCCTACCACGCTCATTTTTAATCAAATGCATCCGATAAAATTTTAATGCGTTCCATGCCCTTTTTAGCCCAAACCCACCCGACAAAAATTTGAGATAGCAATTTTGTTAAAAATTGTTCAAAGGTCAGATAAAAACTCCTCTGTTGATGTAGCCCCTAGGGTCCGGGGGCAGGTGTTGTAAGTTATGCTCTGGGGGTGTTCAGGGCTCTTATGGAGTGGATGATCGTATAAATTGCATATAGGGATCATTTTACTTGAAGTTGAAAGTTCTAGTTCAGTTTTTTTAGAGTAAAAAAAATTGAAGGACAACTACCCCCCCCCCCCCCCTCCTTCTTCTTTTTCACCAAATGCATCCGATAAAAATTTTGAGATAGCCATATTGTTTAAAAATAGTTAAAAGATCAGATAATAAAACTAAGAAGTCAACACAGCCCCCCAGAGCTCGAGGGCAGGCGTTGTAGTTATGCCCTTGGGGATATATGGTTCTTGTGAAAGGGGTGCTCCTATGAGCTTCAGAGAGGACTTGTTTAATTAGAAATTGAAATTTTTCGTTCATTTTCTAACAGTTAAAAGAGAGTCCGAGGGCAACTAGCCCCCCTCCAAGCTTTTTTCGCCAAACCCTTATGATAAAAATTTCGCAATAGCCATTTTTGAAAAATATTTCAAAGGGCAGATAAGAAAAACTCCGATGTCGATACAACACCCAAGGTACCGGGGGCAGGCATTCTAAATTATGGTATCGTACAAACTAGGGTACCGTACGGTACTTGTACGGTACCGTACAAGGTACCGGGGGCAGGCATTTCGTACAAACTGCATAGAAGGCTCATTTAAATGGAAATTGAAAATTCTAGGTCACTTTGTAAGAACCCAAAAGTATCGGGGGCAACTAGCCCCCCCCCACAGCGCTTTTTCGCCAATGCATCTGATAAAAATTCTGAGATAGCCATTTGTTAAAAATACTTCAAAGGTCAGATTACTCTGGTGTAGACACGGACACTCAGGGTCCAGAGGCAGGTGTTGTAAGTTAGTACTTGATTGGAAATTCAGTTCAGTTTTTAAGACTCAGAAGAGATCCGAAGGCAACTAGCCCCCCGCCCCCACACACACAAATGTATTCTCAATATCTTAACACACACTTTCACACAGATTCCTAACACACTTTCTCCTCAAATGCATCTAACAAAAATTTTGAGATAGCCATTTTGTAAAAAATATTTCAAAGGTCAGATAGCAAAAACTCCGGTGATGACACATGCCCTAGGGCCCGGGGAGAGCCGTTGTAAGTTGTATCCAAGGGGCATATATGGTTCTTATGAAAGGGAGGCTTGTTCATTGGAAACTGAAAATTCTAGTCACCTTTTAAGATTCAAAAGAGATCCTAGTTTTTCGATAAGAAAAACTCTGGTGTCAATGCAATCCCCTGGGCCCGGGGGCCGGCGTTATAGTTTATGATATGGGGGCTTTCATGGTTCTTAAGGAAGGGATGGTCGTATAAACTTTGATTGAGGCTCATTTGATTGGAAATTGAAAGTTTTAGGACAGGACCAGAGGGCAACTAGCCCACCAGTCGTTTTTTCCCAGACCCATCCGATACAAATTTTGAGATAGGCATTTTGTCAAAATTGTTCAAACATCAGACCAGAACATAATTTGCACTTTACTGAAAAATGTGGCTCTATTGTCAGTTTAGTATACATACACTGATATTTATTCCTCAAATTCAAGATGTGCTCTACTGAAAACAAAATACTTTTGAAATGTTTTTACTCGTCTTACTTTCATAAATAAATATATATGAGAACTTTTATGGAATAAATATCAGTAAATATCAATTAAACTGGCAATATGTGGTCATTTTTTTTCAGTAATGCGCAAATTGTGTTCTAATTTTGAGAAGGCGTGAGGGTTGTCAGCCCTACTCATGTTAATTTTTGCTAGTTTTGAGTTTGACTTGGCTATTTTCTGTAATTTCTGGGGGGGGGGGTTTAGTTTCATTTATTTATTGATAGTAATTCGCGGTAGTTTAGGCTTGGAAAAGTATTTGACTTAATTAAACTCATTCTTTGCTTGATGGAGCTCTTTACTTTTTTTAAAAACTTGTTTAGTGGAAAAGGTTTCTTTTAAATTAAACTGAGTGACAGATCGTATTAAAACAAGAGGAATGTAAAGAAACTTGAGAAAGTATTAAAATATGAACTAAGGAGGTATCCAGTGGAGGCCATCAATAAAATCGCCGAGGATCTGGATGATGCAGGTGGACAGCATAATAGTAAAATATTGTACTCGCATGTTAATAAATTGAGAGGGAGTTGTCAATCCGGGCTTGTCCGAGTTAAAGATAGGAACGGAGCCACATTTAGTGATTAGGAAACAGTTAAAGAGAGATGGGTGGAACATGAGAATGTGCTACCGAGATACAGTTCCAGGAAAAGATATAGAGGAAAAGGAAATAAATTGTGATAAATCGAATGTGCAGAAAGATTTTTTTTTAGAAAGAATTAGCGACTGTACTAAAAGGATTAAAAAATAATAAGGCTCCATGTGCTGATAGAGGGGTAAATGAGTTTGTTAAATATGGTGGTTCTGAGGTTAGAAATAAATTACGGAAGATTATGAAAATAATTTTTGAAAAATGGGAAACATCTAAAGATTTTAGGAAAACCTTAATTAAACCACTGTGTAAGAAAGGTAATAGAAGCGAGTGTTGTAATTATTGAGGCATTAGTCCGGTATCTGTATGGAGCAAATTACTTAATAATGTGATACTTTTTAGACTGAGACATGCTGTAGACAAAGTTTTAAGAGAAAAATAGTTTATTTTAAGAAAAGGTAGAGGATGCGTCGACCAAATTTCCACTCTTAGATTAATATTTGAGAAGTGCCTTAATTATCAAACACCTTTGGTCTTTACTTTTATAGATTATCAGCAAGCGTTCGATTCTGTTGATAGAAGAGCTTTAGTAAAGGTGTTATCCTTGTATGGTATACCAGACAAATACATTAAAGTGATTAGTGCTATGTACGAGAATAACGCTGCTGTGATTAAGGAAGGAAATGAGGTTAGCAGCTGGTTTCGTATTAAATTATGAGTTGAGCAGGGTTGTGTTCTATCCCCCTTTACATGGATCATTTTGATGGACTTTGTCTTAAGGAGTCCGGAGAAGGCAATGACCACGGAATTAAATGGGGAAGAAAAACTCTCTTGGAATTAGATTATGCTGATGAAAGTGTGAGGAAAATGAATGATTTTTAGGGGTTTTGGAAGTTCAGGGTGCTGGAATAGGCTTGGAAATTAATGTCAAGAAGAATAAGTCAGTAAGGCTAGGAATAAATGAAGATAAAAAGGTGAAGTTGAGGAACGAAAATACTAATTAGGTGGGCAGCTTCACTTACCTTGGTAGTGTTATTAGTAAAGAAGGTGGGAGCAGTGAAGATGTTAAAAGTAAAATAGCCAGGACTCAGGGTGTTCTTTCCCCGATAAAAAAATTTGGAAGAGTAGGAAGATAAGCCTACAAACCAAGATTAGAATATTGAAGGTATAATGATGACAGTGGTCAAATTTGAATCTGAAGCGTTGGCGCTCCGAAAAGCTGATGAAGATTTAACTAGAGGTTTTCCCAAGAAATTGCCTGTTCTAGACTGTTCTGGAACGGGCTGTTCCAGAAACGGACTGTTCTGGATACCCGGCTGAGTGACCGCATTTTAAACATAGCCTGTACAAAAAATATGGTTCAATCCCGCTTTCTAGGGTTATAATGGAATGAATGTTGTGATGGCTAGGGCATGTTTCGTGGATGAAGGAAGACGTATTGCCGAAGATTGTCCTTTCGTCCAACTGTTTAAGGCTCAACTGAAAGTAGGTCGCCCTCATCTGGGGTCCGAGGATGTCATAAAGTAAAATTTAAAGGAAATGGGAACTTCCTGGGATGGTGTAAAGAGGGAGGCTTAGAATATATTTGAATGGAGGAGGAGTGTGTATAGATGTGTTGGCCTCAGGCAGCTTGATGCTGCGCTGAGTTGCGCAGCATTTTAGTAGTAGTAGTAGTTAGTAGTATTAGTAGTTAGTAGTAGTAGTAAATAAGTCGTAACGCGAATATATCCGGAATTTTACATTAATAAACGTTTTGTTTTGCTACTAAACTTTAACTTCTCATAAAAGAAAAGATACAAAAAAAGA
Source organism: Artemia franciscana (assembly GCF_032884065.1). Classification (NCBI taxonomy): domain Eukaryota; kingdom Metazoa; phylum Arthropoda; class Branchiopoda; order Anostraca; family Artemiidae; genus Artemia; species Artemia franciscana. Next base: position 33,799,337 of record NC_088874.1, on the reverse strand, counting down.
TATACCTTAATTTCGATGGTAGTGTTTTTGCTTTTAACGACAGACGCAACCCAATCATTCGCCTCAGTAAAATCTCCTTCTGGATATACAGATACCAAAACTTGAGTTCTCCTACTGGGACTGGGATTAACTGCATCTGGAATTTATGGTTCAAAAGTGTTAGGATTGAATAACATAAATAGAAAATGTCATAAACTCATAAGTAAATCAATTAACAATAAAAAATAATGAGGAGTAAATGCGTTCGTGGTAGCGAACTGTAAGCAAGGAGCGACTCGTGCTAAAAGCGATTGAAACTCAAAAAACGGGATTTGAAATATTACATACACTAAACAAACGGAACAACCTTTAAGTGAAGAGCATTTTTTAATAGAAACAGAATCTGTAAAAAACAAAATTTTACTGAAATATTTTCAACAGCCAAAATCCATTCTTTTTCTTTATTTTAATTACGTAAAATGATAATTTTTGAATTTGTTCATTAAAAGCTATTACAAAAAAAAAAAATTTCATGGGCTTTTAATGAACAAATTCAAAAATTATCATTTTACGTAATTAAAATAAAGAAAAAGAATGGATTTTAGCTGTTGAAAATATTTCAGTAAAATTTTGTTTTTTACAGATTCTGTTTCTATTAAAAAATGCTCTTCACTTAAAGGTTGTTCCGTTTGTTTAGTGTATGTAATATTTCAAATCCCGTTTTTTGAGTTTCAATCGCTTTTAGCACGAGTCGCTCCTTGCTTACAGTTCGCTACCACGAACGCACTTACTCCTCATTATTTTTTATTGTTAATTGATTTACTTATGAGTTTATGACATTTTCTATTTATGTTATTCAATCCTAACACTTTTGAACCATAAATTCCAGATGCAGTTAATCCCAGTCCCAGTAGGAGAACTCAAGTTTTGGTATCTGTATATCCAGAAGGAGATTTTACTGAGGCGAATGATTGGGTTGCGTCTGTCGTTAAAAGCAAAAACACTACCATCGAAATTAAGGTATATCTTTTTTTTGTATCTTTTCTTTTATGAGAAGTTAAAGTTTAGTAGCAAAACAAAACGTTTATTAATGTAAAATTCTGGGTATATTAGCGTTACGACTTATTTACTACTACTACTACTAACTACTACTACTACTAAAATGCTGCGCTACTCAGCGCAGCATCAAGCTGCCTGAGGCCAACACATCTATACACACTCCTCCTCCATTCAAATATATTCTAAGCCTCCCTCTTTACACCCTCCCAGGAAGTTCCCATTTCCTTTATGACATCCTCCGACCCCAGACGAGGGTGAACTACTTTCAGTTGAGCGCTAAACAGTTGGCCGAAAAGACAATCTTCGGCAATACGTCTTCCTTCATCCACGAAACATGCCCTAGCCATCACAACATTCATTCCATTATAATACTAGAAAGCGGGTTTGAACCATATTTTTTGTACAGGCTATGTTTAAAATGCGGTCACTCAGCCGGGTATCCAGAACAGTCCGTTTCTGGAACAGCCCGTTCCAGAACAGTCTAGAACAGGCAATTTCTTGGGAAAACCTCTAGTTAAATCTTCATCAGCTTTTCGGAGCGCCAACGCTTCAGATTCAAATTTGACCACTGTCATCATTATACCTTCAATATTCTAATCTTGGTTTGTAGACTTATCTTCCTACTCTTCCAAATTTTTTTTATCGGGGAAAGAACACCCTGAGTCCTGTCTATTTTACTTTTAACATCTTCACTGCTCCCACCTTCTTTACTAATAACACTACCAAGGTAAGTGAAGCTGCCCACCTAATTAGTATTTTCGTTCCTCAACTTCACCTTTTTATCTTCATTTATTCCTAGCCTTACTGACTTATTCTTCTTGACATTAATTTCCAAGCCTATTCCAGCACCCTGAACTTCCAAAACCCCTAAAAATCATTCATTTTCCTCACACTTTCACCTAGAATGTTTAAATCATCAGCATAATCTAATTCCAAGAGAGTTTTTCTTCCCCATTTAATTCCGTGGTCATTGCCTTCTCTGCGCTCCTTAAGACAAAGTCCATCAAAATGATCCATGTAAAGGGGGATAGAACACAACCCTGCTCAACTCATAATTTAATACGAAACCAGCTGCTAACCTCATTTCCTTCCTTAATCACAGCAGCGTTATTCTCGTACATAGCACTAATCACTTTAATGTATTTGTCTGGTATACCATACAAGGATAACACCTTTACTAAAGCTCTTCTATCAACAGAATCGAACGCTTGCTGATAATCTATAAAAGTAAAGACCAAAGGTGTTTGATAATTAAGGCACTTCTCAAATATTAATCTAAGAGTGGAAATTTGGTCGACGCATCCTCTACCTTTTCTTAAAATAAACTATTTTTCTCTTAAAACTTTGTCTACAGCATGTCTCAGTCTAAAAAGTATCACATTATTAAGTAATTTGCTCCATACAGATACCGGACTAATGCCTCAATAATTACAACACTCGCTTCTATTACCTTTCTTACACAGTGGTTTAATTAAGGTTTTCCTAAAATCTTTAGATGTTTCCCATTTTTCAAAAATTATTTTCATAATCTTCCGTAATTTATTTCTAACCTCAGAACCACCATATTTAACAAACTCATTTACCCCTCTATCAGCACATGGAGCCTTATTATTTTTTAATCCTTTTAGTACAGTCGCTAATTCTTTCTAAAAAAAAAAATCTTTCTGCACATTCGATTTATCACAATTTATTTCCTTTTCCTCTATATCTTTTCCTGGAACTGTATCTCGGTAGCACATTCTCATGTTCCACCCATCTCTCTTTAACTGTTAAAGATTTCATCTTGTGCTGATGGGTATGGTGAAAAAAAGGTGCTATGTACATGCTGCTACTAACTCTACTGCTGCTACTACACAAGCTAAGGGTATTAAGCTGCAGCTTTCAAGGAATATCTAGGTGGATTCTGAACTAAATCAAACCGAATTACGATCGTGTAGATTGTCAATAGGGTGACAAAAAAAAATCACAATTAACGGCTCACATTATTAAGTTATATCTTTTAGGGTAAGTTGTGGGGGTTTTGAACTAGCTAGAAGACACTATGTGTATGCTTTTTATAATACTTTTACGGTTACTTTAACTAATGACACTAAGGGCATTAAATTGAAATGTTTAGTGGGAGTTTAAGTTAAACCAAACAACTATACGCATGCAAGTATTAAAAGCGCATATAAGTAATGTCATAGGCAGTGCTGCTCTATCTTTGCTAGTAATATTGCTATTTTAAAAGAGCTAAGTTGATTAGAAATGCAAAGATGTAGTACCTTTTATAAGAGTCAAAAGAGATTGTAGGCAATTAGCCCTTCTCTTTAGCTAATAATTTTCCAAACACTCCCAGTCAAACTTTCAGATATCCATTTTGTTTAGTATAGCTGAACAGTCCTGTAAATGTATCTCTGGAGCTATTGCGTAGGCCAACTCCCCACAGTTATGCAACTTGCCCATTATGCTCAAAAATTAAATGTTGCCTTAAAGTTAAATCAAAAACCGCTGTGTGCATGCTGATTCTCGATAAGATATCTGAGCAATAATCCAAGAACGCCTGTTGGTATTATCTTCAATCTTTTTGGGCTACTTCTATTACTACTTCTACTCTTAAAATTTAAGTCAATCGAAAGAGTGTAAGTGTATTCAAGCTGTCAAAGAGCATAGGTAGACTTTTTGCGAATGATATTAAGTATTATTTTTCAGGTCAACTAGAGGAGGTATAAAACTAAATTAAACACTAATAATTGTGTCCAGATTTTTAGAAGGGTTTATATTTCTAAAAAATTGTTGAAAAATTTTCTCCAGCATACAAAAAGCAGGCCCAAGCAGAAATTTTTAAAGAAAACCCGAAAAGATTTAAACTATGATTTTCTATTTCCCTGAAAAGAGTATGTCAATATAAATCGAACAAAGATTAATTGAAAAAAAACTTTTTCCATAAAATAAATTTTTCAAGGAAAAGTGAAGAACTGCATTAAACCAAAAATTAGCAAAATTAGAACCAAATACTCTATCGAGCGCAAAACTACCTCAAATCAGTATCGATAAATTAATGAAAGCCAAAACGAACAGAAACTACAATAAGTAACCGAGTGAAACTCAAAACAAGCTGAATTTAACATGAGTAGGGCTCAAAACCCTGTGTCTCCCCAAGATCAAAGCATAATTTGCACTTTACTAAAAAAATTTAATTTTTTTCACTTTTATAACCTTAATAAATCAAGTATTATTAACAATTTAAGAAATAAATATCAGCATATGTATATTAAACTGACAATACAGATTCATGTATATTTTTTTCAGTAAAGTCCAAATTATGCTCTGGCCTTGGGGAGCCACAGGGATTTTGAACCTTATTCATGTTAAATTCTGCTTGTTTTAACATTGACTCGGTTACTTATTGTAATTTCTGTTCGTTTTGGGTTTCATTTTTTTTTATCGATACAGATTTGTAGTAGTCTTACGCTCGGTAGAGTATTTGATTATGATTTTGTTCATTTTTGGTTTAATAGAGTTCTTTACTTTTCTTTGAAATCTCATTTTATGGAAGAATTTTTTTATTAATCTACATATATAAAACCTTTAAATAAAAGTCATATGATCTTTTTTGACAATTAATTTACAAGACTTTCCACAGCAAAAGCTATTCAAATAAAAGTAAAGAGCTTCATTAAGCCAAAATTGAGCAGAAATAACTTCAAAGAATCTTCACTGCATAAGACTACCACAAATCAATATCAATAAAATAAAGAAAATCCACGAGCCTTGTTTTATTTATTATCAATAATCCCGGACTAACAGACTATTGATGTTCGCAGATGTGACGATCTTTCTCTAAAAAAAAAAGAACAACAGAAATTTTGCCACCAGTAGTCTTAAGGACAAATTGGATTTGACTGCATAATTTTCATGAAGCCCAAAATTTTTTTTTGTGATAGTTTGAATTTGTTCATTAAAAGCCCATGAGAACTTGAAGTATCTTAAAAGCAGGAATTGACTATCACAAAAAAAAATTTTGGGCTTCATGAAAATTATGCAGTCAAATCCAATTTGTCCTTAAGACTACTGGTGGCAAAATTTCTGTTGTTCTTTTTTTTTTAGAGAAAGATCGTCACATCTGCGAACATCAATAGTCTGTTAGTCCGGGATTATTGATAATAAATAAAACAAGGCTCGTGGATTTTCTTTATTTTATTGATATTGATTTGTGGTAGTCTTATGCAGTGAAGATTCTTTGAAGTTATTTCTGCTCAATTTCTCTTTACTTTTATTTGAATAGCTTTTGCTGTGGAAAGTCTTGTAAATTAATTGTCAAAAAAGATCATATGACTTTTATTTAAAGGTTTTATATATGTAGATTAATAAAAAAATTCTTACATAAAATGAGATTTCAAAGAAAAGTAAAGAACTCTATTAAACCAAAAATGAACAAAATCATAATCAAATACTCTACCGAGCGTAAGACTACTACAAATCTGTATCGATAAAAAAAAATGAAACCCAAAACGAACAGAAATTACAATAAGTAACCGAGTCAATGTTAAAACAAGCAGAATTTAACATGAATAAGGTTCAAAATCCCTGTGGCTCCCCAAGGCCAGAGCATAATTTGGACTTTACTGAAAAAAATATACATGAATCTGTATTGTCAGTTTAATATACATATGCTGATATTTATTTCTTAAATTGTTAATAATACTTGATTTATTAAGGTTATAAAAGTGAAAAAAATTAAATTTTTTTAGTAAAGTGCAAATTATGCTTTGATCTTGGGGAGACACAGGGTTTTGAGCCCTACTCATGTTAAATTCAGCTTGTTTTGAGTTTCACTCGGTTATTTATTGTAGTTTCTGTTCGTTTTGGCTTTCATTAATTTATCGATACTGATTTGAGGTAGTTTTGCGCTCGATAGAGTATTTGGTTCTAATTTTGCTAATTTTTGGTTTAATGCAGTTCTTCACTTTTCCTTGAAAAATTTATTTTATGGAAAAAGTTTTTTTTCAATTAATCTTTGTTCGATTTATATTGACATACTCTTTTCAGGGAAATAGAAAATCATAGTTTAAATCTTTTCGGGTTTTCTTTAAAAATTTCTGCTTGGGCCTGCTTTTTGTATGCTGGAGAAAATTTTTCAACAATTTTTTAGAAATATAAACCCTTCTAAAAATCTGGACACAATTATTAGTGTTTAATTTAGTTTTATACCTCCTCTAGTTGACCTGAAAAATAATACTTAATATCATTCGCAAAAAGTCTACCTATGCTCTTTGACAGCTTGAATACACTTACACTCTTTCGATTGACTTAAATTTTAAGAGTAGAAGTAGTAATAGAAGTAGCCCAAAAAGATTGAAGATAATACCAACAGGCGTTCTTGGATTATTGCTCAGATATCTTATCGAGAATCAGCATGCACACAGCGGTTTTTGATTTAACTTTAAGGCAACATTTAATTTTTGAGCATAATGGGCAAGTTGCATAACTGTGGGGAGTTGGCCTACGCAATAGCTCCAGAGATACATTTACAGGACTGTTCAGCTATACTAAACAAAATGGATATCTGAAAGTTTGACTGGGAGTGTTTGGAAAATTATTAGCTAAAGAGAAGGGCTAATTGCCTACAATCTCTTTTGACTCTTATAAAAGGTACTACATCTTTGCATTTCTAATCAACTTAGCTCTTTTAAAATAGCAATATTACTAGCAAAGATAGAGCAGCACTGCCTATGACATTACTTATATGCGCTTTTAATACTTGCATGCGTATAGTTGTTTGGTTTAACTTAAACTCCCACTAAACATTTCAATTTAATGCCCTTAGTGTCATTAGTTAAAGTAACCGTAAAAGTATTATAAAAAGCATACACATAGTGTCTTCTAGCTAGTTCAAAACCCCCACAACTTACCCTAAAAGATATAACTTAATAATGTGAGCCGTTAATTGTGATTTTTTTTTGTCACCCTATTGACAATCTACACGATCGTAATTCGGTTTGATTTAGTTCAGAATCCACCTAGATATTCCTTGAAAGCTGCAGCTTAATACCCTTAGCTTGTGTAGTAGCAGCAGTAGAGTTAGTAGCAGCATGTACATAGCACCTTTTTTTCACCATACCCATCAGCACAAGATGAAATCTTTAACTTCTGGTCCTGAATCATTGCTGATACATCCTCTTGACAGTGTATGTGGCCATAGCATGTTTTGATTTATTTCAATACATTTACAATATTGCCCAAAATTTTCGCCTTATAACCCTTTAGCACCATTAGTTATAGAAGTAGCAGTAGGAGTAGAGTTAATAGAAGCAGTCTTTGCTATAGTAGCAGTAGCATTAATAAAAATAGTACTAGTAGAAGTAATCATCGGAGTAGATGCAGTAGCATTATGATGCGAGTATTGTCTTTTGGTTAGTTCAACATCCCCCACAAAATGCGTTGTAACTTTCAATCTCACTTTCGAAATTGTTCCTAAAATATTGCTGATATGCCTTTTTTACAACCTGCATACGGATGGCAGGTTGTCATCTGTACAACATAAATTTTTAGTGATATTCTCTGAAAAATTTAACCTTCATGCACGTAGGTGTAGTTGTAATAGTAGTCACATCAGTTGCATAAATACTCAACTTGATATAATTAGCAACTGCTATTACATTGTCGGTTCGCTCATTTGATAACTTTAACATTCATTTACATTTTGAAATTTTCATGCTACTGCCCTTCACCTTACAAGTAGCTGTGATAGAAGTAGTAGTTGGATCAATAGCAATAGTAGTGGAACTAGTAAATGTTGCATTAGCAGTTGTATTACCAGTAGTATGCACACATTGTCTTTTGGTCAATTGATCTTTCCCGTTAAGTATTCTCTGAAAATACCAACTTAATGCATAAATCAGTTCTTAAGATACGCTATTTTACTATCTAAATGCACATAGTGTCTTTTGATAGCTCGAATTTGCCATCGATATTCCCTCAAATACTGCCTTCTTAAGCTCACTCTTAATAGTATTATTATCTCAGTAGTTTCAGTGGTAGTACAAGTAGTTGAAATGTTAGTGTTGTGTTAGTAATAGTAGTAGCAGCAGTATTAATTTCTTTAGCAGCAACTGCATATTTCTTTTTGGTCAGTTGAACATCATTTTCATGATGCCCCGAAATTTTCACCTTCAGACGTTAAGCCATTCCAAGAGTATTGTGTTGTGCGCTTTTGACACCGTTTTGAGGCCCTTAATACCTTATTCTCTAAGCCTTATAATTTGTTGCAATTGTAGTTGGAATGCTCAGTAGCAGTTGTAGTATCAAACAGTTCGTGGTAACCAACTGTAGTAAGGAGCGACCCGGCTCAATGGTAAACAAAATTCTATAAACCAGAATTTTGATACCAATAGCAACATCAAAAGAATCAGATTTTTATTCTGATTTTAAATATGTAATTTTCACCAAATTTAGTCTTATCTATGAAAAGTTACGTGCCTAAGAAAATTTGCCTTATTTTGAAAAATAGGGGGAAACACCCTCTAAAAGTCATAGAATATTAAAAGTGACATTGAAATTTAAAACGAACAGAAATTATTCCGTATATGAAAGGGGCTGTTCCCTCCTCAATGCCCCGCTCTTTACGCTAAAGTTTTTTACTGTTTAAAACATAGAGTTGAGAGAAAGAGTCAAACTTTAGCGTAAGAGCGGGGCGTTGAGGAGGGAACAGCCCCTCATAGCATAATTTACAACCCTGTCCCCAGGGCACTAGGGGGGCTCTGTCAACCCTAGAGGCATTATTATATGTTATTTGGACTATTTTGAACAAATTCGCTAAATCATCATTTCAGTCAGATACGTTTGATGAAAAGGGGTGTTGTCAGGGAGGTTGGGTTGATTCCCTCCATCAGTTTTGACTGTTACAAAGAAACTAAAACTTCTTATTTTCATCCAAACGAGCCTCTTCTAAAGTTAAAAACCATCTCTTCTATAAAACCATAAATGCTCCTTCGCCATCAATTACAACCCTCGTCCCAAGGCTCTGGTGGTTTGTATCAACCCCAAAAACCTAGTTAAATGGTCTTAGAACTATTTTGAATAAAATGTCTGTATCAAAATTTCTATTGGATTTGATTCGAAAAAACAAGCGTGGGGGGGGGGGTGATAGCTAACCTCTGATCACTTTGACTCTTAAAAAGTCCATAAGCAATTCTGGTCACCAATCCCATGAGCCCCTCCAAAGTATATACGACCACCCTTTCTATAAGAACCTTAGATGTCCCCTGGGCATAACTTAAAACCCTTGCCCGGGGAGCTGCTGGGCGGGTCTTCCCAAAAGACATAATTTTGTACTATAGCATATGGGCACTAGAAGTTCCAATTTTAAATCCACACTTTAATACTTTTACAGTGTTTTTGTGTGTAAGAAATAAATTCTTATTATTAATTTTATATATGCGATTAAGTGTTTTTACTTTTTGCTCAAGGAGGAGGGCTGTAAGTGTTGGCGAAAGGGCGAAGTGTTTTCGGCTAAAGGGACTCCACTGGCGTAGTTTTCAATTTGATTTGGTACCATTTTCAAGAGGCTTTAGGCATGCCCGGTTAGCTCAGTCAGTAGAGCGTGGGACTTTTATAAATTGTCCTGTGGTGGCGCAGTGGATTTGACCTTGGCTTGGTAGTACGGGACCCAGAGATCGAATTACGCCGCAAGAATGCACTGCAGGGCCGACGCAGAGACCTTAGTAGTCAAGAAGCGTCGTTAATTCTTAAATAATAATAAAAAAAGAGGCTTTAGGCTATTTTTAGAAACCTCATTAAGTTTGTTTATGCAAAGGATTTGTTAAAAAAATAATTATTGTTATTGAATTAACCTCACATAGCGATTCTTCTTCACTTCACAGCTTTTTTCTTCAAAACTTGTTTCTAGACTCTGAAACGAACTCTAGCTGTCAGGTTCGTTCTTTACTAGGTTGCATTTGACGCTATCAAGGAGGCACACTCGTGCCTCTATAAAAAGGCGAACCACGAAAATGTTAAGCGATCTTCGGTTCCAGTTGTCGCAGAGGGATGGGAAGGGATGCATTTCGTAGCCCGAGCTCTAACTAAGAAACCTGCCAAATTTCATCCCCCTCCAGCTTTTCCTTCATGGGGAAAATCTGGCCGGAAGTTTCGACCCACCAACCCCAGCCCCCCTTTAACGTCGTCCGATCGGGCTGAAATTCACAAGTTAAGGTCCCCTAGGGCCCAGGAGCTCATCCACGAAATTTCAGCTCGATCCGATAACTCCTTCCCTGTTTTCTAGAAACCACGTATAGCCACTTAATTTTCATATTCTTTTTTTTTTCTCGACGCCTAGAGGTCACAGCCGACATCGGATCTTTGTGTACAAAGACTCATTCGACGCGGAATTCTCCGAGTAAGTGCCCTTGAAAGTTTCGTAGGAAAATATTAACCCCCCGAAAGTTTCGACCCCCCAACCCCACCCCACCCCCTTTAACGTTGTCCGATCGGGCTGAAATTCACAAGTTAAGGTCCCCTATGGCCCAGGAGCTTATCCACGAAATTTCAGCTCGATCCGATAACTCCTTCCCTGTTTTCCAGAAACCACGCATTAGCCACTTAATTAACCAATTTCTCCATAAGAGCCCATGTTAATTTGATATTTTTAAAATTTATTTAAAAGTTATATTTACACACATGCAGGTGGTTAGCTCAGTCGGTACAGCGTGGGACTTTTAATCCTCGGGTCAAGGGTTCAAGTTCCTCATCGGGCGGTTGTTTTTCACAAAATAAAAACGTACAGAAATAATATGAAAAAACTTCGTTTTCTTAAAGAGTTAAAGAGGCTGCGTCCCAAAGTCGAACCTTAAAACGTACAGGAATTAGGAGAGGCAGTTGGGGGGCTGCCGCCCCCCAAACCCCCCGCTTTTAAAGACTATTTTGTACAGGTTTTTGTTGCCCCCCGCTCTTGGCTTCGGAAAGGCCCTCTTTTAATTAACAAAAAATTGAAATGAATGAATAATGGAATAGCTTCGAAAAATGTTAAACACAAGAGGACAGGAGAACCATTGCGTCGAAACTAGTAATTAGTAACAATGAGGTCCCCCCACGACAAAAAACCTGTACAAAAGAGTCTTTAAAAGCGAGGGGTTTGGGGGGCGGCAGCCCCCCAACTGCCTCTCCTAATTCCTGTACGTTTTAAGGTTCGACTTTGGGACGCAGCCTCCTTAACTCTTTAAGAAAACGAAGATTGTTTCATATTATAATCATAAGCAATTAGTTCAATTTCCTTTTCTTTGTTTTTTTTGGGGGGGAGAGTCTTCCTTAATGTTGAGTTATCAAATGTGGAAATGCTCTCATTTACCTTATTGTTTTGTATAGCATTAGTTCACTAAGTAGTTCTTCAATTTTTGGATTTTATTAAAACCCTCTATTATTGTTTGGCTTTTTATTTCTTTTCAATACTTTTTTTTCAGTTCATGGCAATCACCTTCTATTATAACCAGTCTCCTTGGTAGTAAAATAAAATGACTTTACTCCATCTACCATTCATGCTTGACTAAAAATGAGGATTCTTACGTTTTACGGACGATACGTTCCAGGAAATTATACCCTTGGGCCCATCCATCGGCGTCCTTAAATCGAGTATAAAGAGGTCATAGAAAGCAAATTATTAAAAAGCGTTGTTTCATGGGAGAGAGCAAAGGAAGAAAGTCTTGAATAGTTTGAAAAAGGAGGAGCGGGTGCAACTGTGTTAGGAGGCCTTAAGCTACGACAACTCATTAGCAGCAGTAGTAGTGACTACTTGAAATTGAAAACTTACCAGCACATGTAAAAATCAGTGAAATGATATCCTTCTTCGAATCAAATGGCCGTGATATGCTTACAGTTAGCGTGAATGATTGACCCCGCCTTATAATAAGTCTAGAATCTTTTCCCTTTTCCATCCAATCATAGTTCCAAGTTTCATGAGATTTTCCATTTTCTGAAATATTCAAGTTCACACTAGCTACTTTCAATAATAGTGTGTTACTGGACGAAGTAGGAGGTCGTGGTAATTCAAATCTAACAGGGGTATCTGTTCTTTCAAATAATGGTCTTGGCTTATTGCCAGGAATCTCTTCAATACTTCTTCTTAACACTTCTGGCTTATGTGGCTTATCCACATTATATAACTCATTCGAATCACGCTTATCAAAATTTTTGAAAAAGAAGGAGAAACAATTACCCATTTTCTTTAACTAAACTAGAACAAAGTTATGTCTGGGGTTTCTACTACTAGATATCTTAGGTACCAAATTTTTCCAATCTTTTTCTCAATTCCTGTTGGCGGTAAACCACAAGTGTGGCTAGTTATTTGCTGAAATTAAAAACTTAAAGATACGCTGGTCCTGCGAAATTTATTCCTGTGGTTTTAAACTGAAGCCTTAGCATGCAAGTTCTACAAAAGTAGGAAAAATTAGAGAACCACAAAAGGCACATACGGATATATTAGCCTTTGCCATCTCCCTCCCCACCCCTTAAGTTTGAAGATTTTGAAATATTTTCTTTTTCTTGTGGAAATGATGTTAGGAATTAAAGGTCCCCCCCCCCCAATGAAATAATGTCAGTCTTCAAAACCAGCAAGGATGGACTTTCACAAAAACAACAAAACGAAAATACATAAAAACAAATAGATAACATGTGTCTGCCACCACCGACGTTCACGGAGGGAAAGGGGAGGGGCTTCAGCGGATATGAATTTTTTTAGTACGTCAGATAAAGGAGCTTGTCTGTCATTTTTTTTTTGTTATGCTAAGTTCCTACTGTGTGAGCTTCTGTGGGCCAAAAATCGGCGTATGAGTTTCAGTATATGGAGTTGTCGATCCGTTTGCTATTGTCGCGGAGCGTAGGTTACGCTTTGAATAAAATTCGGATACTTCAAGTAGTTTATTTAGTGCCTTTTTATAAAAGTTTTTCCTATTGAAGCTCCTTTTTTCCCCTTGTATTCTCCATTTTGACACCATTGTGTCTTTATTGAGTTAATAAAGTTTCATTCATTCATTCATTCATTAAGGTTTGCTGTCTTAACATCACATGAATACCACGTTAACTTATGCCACATTTTATGACTAAACACTGTATTGGTTATAACTAGATTGTTATACCTACGAAATTGCAGCAGTCTGAAGCAGCTGCGGTGAGTTTTAGTAGTAGTAGAAGTAGTAGAATTGAAAATCTGCGTAATTGGTCATCTTCTATAGGAATGAAGGCAAACATGACCCACATCCTGTAAAAACCCTTAAATATGCACATATTTTAACCCGCTGTTTTATAACTAAAAACTGCAGGCTCGGTTTTGTTGTGACTGTTTAAACAACTTTTGTCAAGATCGTTTGTAGAGAAGTATTCTGTTTTGTTATCTATAAAACACATAATTTAAAGTTATGAATAAATGCAACAACGCTAGTTTCCTAAATTTGTGTTTGCTTTAGGTTCCTTGGCTCTGTCTATATTCCATGTACTATTCAGACAAATCTGTGAAAAAAGACTAAACGAAAATATAAGATTAAAAAAACAAATCCGCGAAAACAATTTATCTAGAAATGTCTTAGAATTTACCCAGGCTAGGATACCATCCATCCCTATTTCAACTGATCTGGGCGTTGAAATCTCCTAATAAAAACACCGTATTTCTTCCTGGGACCCTGTCTATTTGCTCCTGTAACTGTAGCTTTTGTTTAAAATTTAAACTATTATCCAACATTTTTAATTCTTAAGCAGAAAAGCTGAAAAAACATTTATATATATATATATATATATATATATATATATATATATATATATATATATATATATATATATATATATATATATATATATATATATATATATAAAGTCTATGACGAGTAGAAATAAAGTAGTATAGTCATTCAAAGTTAAAATAAACATTATATTACTATCAATGAATAACTGAAACCGAAAGCGAATACAAATCATAATGAATGCATGCATGAAACATAAAGATAGCAGATACTGATATAGTTGAATCGTAAAGAGAAAATAAATCAAAATGAACAATCAAGTCAAACTTAAAATGAAAACTAATTACAAAATATAAGAGTAGACCCGTCACCACTGAGCCGTATTTATGCATCCTGTCTTTTACCTATTTAGTTACTATAGGTGAATGAAACCGTGTGAACATGAAGTAACTGTTTTTTGATAAAATGGGTTGTCAGTCCTTGTGTCTTATCGTGTAAGAGAACAGCCAATCAGGTACCTTTATATCGGATAGTCATTTTAAAAAAGGCAATGACATCATGAACATTAATTTGGTTAAAGCTAATTCATAATGAGATTTTACTATTTCCGAGATTAATAACACCGGTTTTTAATTCAAATACTACCATCGACACTAATCTGAGAATTTTTTCATTGAGTTTTTTAAACCGAAGACTGGCTGGATCAACACAAGATACTAGGGATCAATACAAGGTTGTAGGTTGCCTGTATTCAGGAAAAAACTAAATATCACCATCTAGTAGTGTCTAGGGTTAATTTAAAGCTGAAATTTCAGAACGGTAACCACCTCCCAGCAAGTTATGATGTTAGTAGACTCCAGGAAGAAAATTTGAGAGAAAATTTCCAGGAACAGTTGAATTTTAAACTGGAGAGTTTAAAATTTGATAATGTAGAAGATGGATGGAACAATTCTAGTAAAATTACTGATGGAGTCTTAGGGAGGCGAATTAGGAACGCAGCTAGGAATATTTGTGAAAAAGGTTTATGTTTAATAGAGAGAAGATGGGGCTCGTATAAGAAAGGTGATAAGAGTGAGTATGGTAATAATCGAGGCATTAGCCTGATCTCTATAGGTAACAAATTGTTTAGTAATATAATATTTTTTAGACTGAGAGATGCTATAGACAAAGTTTTAAGAGAAGAACAGTGCGGTTTGGATAGAGGATGTGTCGACCAGATTTTCACTCTTGGATTTATAATTGAGAAGGGCTTGAGTTATCAAACACCTTTTGTCCTCAGTTTTATATATTGTGAGCAAGCGTTCGATTCTGTTGATAGAAGAGCTTTAGCGAAGGTCTTATCCTGGTATGTTATACCATACAAAAACATTAAAGTAATTAGTGCTATGTACGAGAGTAACACTGCTGCAGTAAAGGTAGGAAATGAGGGTTGCAGCTGGTTTCGTGTTAAATCAGGAGTTAACCACGGTTGTGTTTTATATCCTTTTATATGGATCATTTTGATGGACTTTATCTCAAGGAGCAAAGGAAAGGCAAGGGGGGAACACGGAATTAAATAGGGAGGAATAACCTTCCTGAACATAGATTATGCTGAAGATTTAAACATCCTAAATGAAAGTGTGAGCAAAATCAATGAACTTCTATAGGTTTTAAGAGTTCAATGTGCTCAATAGGTTTGAGAATTATTGTTAAAAAAAACAAGTTGCTAAGGGTAGGAATGAGTGAAGATGAAAAGGTGACGTTGGGTAACGAAAAGATTGATCAGTTGGGCAGCTTCACTTATCTAGGTAGTATTATTAGTAAAGACGATGGGAGCAGCGAATATGTTAAAAGCAGAATAGCTAAGGTTCAGGATAATTTTTTTTACAGTCGAAGAAAGTTCGGAGGAATAGAAAGATAAGTCTGCAAACTGCAAGTCTCAGGATGCAAGTCTGCATCCAATATAAAATACCGGAAGCTATAGTGATTATAGTGGTCAAACATAAAGCATGGGTGCTCTGGAAAGTGGATAAAGATTTGCTAGATGTTATCGAGAGAAATTGCCTACGGATTGTTCTGGGTACCTGCCCGACTTACCGTATTTCAAACAGTAGGTTGTACGAAAAGTGCGATCTAATCCCACTTTCTAGGGCTATAGTGAGAGAAAGGTTGAGATAAGATAAGATAATATTTATTTTCAAAAGACTATCACAAGCTCTATAGAGCCGAATTCGTAAGAAGAAAAAAATTTTCAAATCAGTACATTAAGTCAAACAATTAAAATTAAAAAGAAATTAAAAAGGCAAAATCATCAAAGATAAAGGGCAAATCAGTAAACTTGACAATTAAATTACAAAAATATTACAGTAAATCAAAAATAAGAACGGCAATAGAGGAAAAGGGGAATTTGGCAAGTACATGATCACGAATTATTATTATTAAGGTGTTCCAGAATAAAGGGGATAAAACTTTTACGAAACCTCTCTGTAACAGCATAGATCGGAGAGTAAGATGGGATTGCTAAGGAGGCTGACCGGGGGAGTGGGAATCTAATGAGATTGTGAAAATCAGGGAGTAAGTCCTCAGAACGGGGATTGGAAATGACTGATTTAGCGAACGTTCATTTGAAAGTTGTGAATGCTAGACCGGACATGCATATTCCAATAACAGCCTGATAAAGGATAAGTAAACACGGAGGGAATGTATCTTAGGACAATTAAATTTGTTTAGCAGCTTCAACATGGATAATGAAACATTTGCTTGTTTAACAATGTTGGAAATATGTATTTCCCACTTAAGATCATTAGAAATTGTGACACCAAGGAGCTTAACATTTTTCACTAGCATTTCGCGTGGGATCAGGTCGCAAAAAACAGGAGTAGATTTTAAGAAGTTGATCGTCATTATCTGTGATTTAGTGGGATTTACTGTCATATTTAAATTCTTAGATTCATCCAAACATTGGGTTAGGATTTCAACAGGGTCACTTTTAATATTCCTATGACATACTTCAAGGATCGACAAGTCATCCACATATTTCCATCTTTGGGGGAATTCCTTGCCAATTTCATTAATCATGACAAGAAATAAGAGTGGTCCCAATAAGGTTCCCTTAGGCATTCCACAGTACCTAGGGAGGGGGCTAGAGCAAGTATTTTTGTATTTTACAACTTGTGATCTGTTTGAAAGGAACAATATAACAATATTTACTAATAGCGGGTCAATTTCAAAGTTATCCTGTTGTAAACGGATTAGGATATTGTGGTCAACTAAGTCAAACTCTTTTTGGAAATCGACTAAAACTAGGTTTAGCCTAACATTTGGTTTCTCTACTTCACTTAGGATGGTGTGAATCAAGTGTACAAGGTAATGGGTGGTGGAGGTTTTTCTTAAATTACCAAACTGTCGAATGTCAATGCGTGGTATAATTTTAGTTTTAAGCCAGTCACAAAGGAACCCTTCGTAAAGCTTAGAAAAAACTGGAGTGAGTGCAATAGGACGCATTTTGGTTATAGTCAGACTGGAAGATTTCTTTGGGATGGGTGTTATAAAACCTAGCTTCCAGCAACTTGGGAATTTACCAGATTTTGTAATTTGGTTAAAAATATCGGATAAAGGTCCAGGAATTGTGTCTGAAAAAGCTTTAATCAAGTCAATTGGGATTTCTGGGCAAGTACTTGATTTTTTGAGCTTTCGGATTTTATTTATAACATCAGAGGGAGAAATTTGGGGGAATTCAGAGGTGGAGGGAGGAATAGTTTGATCTGAGCCAGTGGTAGCGGGAAGACTTTGTACTATGGACGCAAGATGAAGGTTCAAATCGTTGGCTGTCTTGCAAGGGGGCTCAGGGAGATGAAAATTAACTTCAACAGGGTTTTTTTTCCGTAAATCTATTTAATTTTCCTGTACCATTGTTTGGGCTTGTTAGAATACAGAATCTTAACTTTACTATTGTAATACTCAGAAGCTGCTTTTCTCAATTTTCTCTTCAGAAACTTTCTTAGATTATTAGCCTGTGTGATATGTCCTTGCTTGAGCCAACTGATTTTTTTCCTTATTAGTTTTTTAAACGTCACAGTAATGTAATGTTTATCGGTAGATCATATTTTAATTTTTTTTTCACTGGAAAATGGGCTTCATAATTACTCCTCAATAAATTTTGGAGGGACAAAGCCTTGAAGTCGACATCGTTTGTTTGGTACACAGGGGACCAATTTTCACTAGTGATCCAAGAGTCCTGACTCAATTAGAGGTCTAAAGACGGTTTCAGTAATAGTAAAGGAATGTTTAACTGTAGCTAGTGGAGATAGGAGTAGTCTTAAGTGGTAACTACCGCCGAGAGGGGGAAGACGGGTCTGTAGAGAGTTGACATATTGGTGCATATTAAGTCAAAAGTAGAATTGCCTTTGGTAGTAGGGAATTTTACAATTTGTGTTAGACTAAAAGTATTACATGTAGATTCAAGTTTTAATTCATTTGCATCACCTAAGAGGAAAATTCCAGCATTTGGGTATTTAGATATTACATAGTCAGCACTGCCATGCAATTTTTCAATAAAATTAAATTTTTCAGCCGCTCTCTGCCTAGGAGAGTAGTAAAAACAACACAGGACAATCAAATTGAAAGGACTTGGTAAGACCTTAGGTAGAACACAAACCCACAAAATTTCATCAAAGGAAGTTAGACACTAATATTTCTGAAGGATAAAAATCATTACGGACAAAGAAAAGAATTCCACCCTCTTTCTTACCCAGGGGTTGGGTTTCGGGTCTGAGTTTAATAAACTGGGAGAAATTATTCATTTTTAACATGTGTGAATTTTGAGCGTGTACTTCAGTAATAGCGATTATGTCTGATCTATATATTTTAGAAAAGGAGTCTAATTCATTAAGTTTTTCAAAGTTAAGATTTTTAGCGTTGCTTAACAAAAGTGTGGGAATTTTAAAACGACCTGCAAAGATACCATTTTTACACTTAACTTTATTTAAATTACAAATGGATACAGGGGGTGAGGTGGGATTCGTAGCGGGGGCCAGACTAATGTAATCAAAACAAGGGGCTGAGGGAGCACAATTGACTTTTTTGGGATGACTATTAGAGTCAACATCGATAGATAAATTATTATTTACCTATCTTTAAATTATAAATTATTTGCCTTGGGGATTTGGAGGCGGGGGACGGGCGATGATATGGATAAAGCACGAGGAGAACAATTAGGATTTATTACAAGACAAGTATTGAATGTAAAAAGTCTCAGACCTGAGTTACGTTGGCAGGGTAGGCACGAAGGATAAAACGAATAGGCTGGGAGCGGGGTTTCGTAAGGTGCTGGGAAAGGGGGGCTGGTTGGGAATAGTGATTCATTTCTGTCAAGAAATTGCTAGTTTGCGGCAGAGTAGGGAGGATATGGGTTAGCATACTGTGAGGGGAGAGAAAATAGGACTTCTGCATGCGGGGAGGGGGAGGAGGTAACAAAGGATAAGGGAGGAGAGTTCGGGAATGGTTTGTAAATTTTTGAGCTGTGCTTGATGAACTTTGACGTGAGATTTTTGCTTGGTTGCGGTGCACTAAAAAAGGACGGCGAAAGGGAGATGAGTGGCTCTTACAATTTTTATCTTTGGACAGGGACCCCAGGGAAGAAAATTAACATCAGCTACTAGTGGTGCATGGGCAAAACTATAATATTTGTTATTACAAGCTAAAACTGGACAAAGCTTCACATGGCCAAAACTGCACTTAACGGAACCACAAGCACCTGAAATAAAATTACCATATATATGTAAAAATTTGCACCGCTTACTAAATTTACAACGATTATGATTAAAATTTTTGCATATCACTTTTTTTTTGTTGGCGCTTTTTTGCTGGAATTTGGTTGGCGCACTTGGTTGAAAATCACTGAGCTCATTTTTTTCAGTGTAATTTGCCTTAACTCTATTTTCGAAAAATTTAAAGCTTATTTAAAGCTTAATTTTGTATCAAGAAAATGTCTGAAATGCTTTAGAAATGATGAAGGGGTGCTAGAGGGTGCGTTGTGTCAGCCATTGAGTGTCACAGGCTGGGAATTGGCAAAGAACATCGAAATCTAACAATGAAATGGCGGGTTTCCTTTGTTCAAACGAAAACAATGGTCATTTTTCAGTTTATAAATTTGCTTTTTGAGAAAAAAAGGTTCAAAAATCCTTAAATGTGATAATGTGCCCCCTGAGGGTGTCATCGGGTCTGGTACATTGTGCGACGTTGGCCTCGATTGCTCGGAGTCATGAGAAAAAAACGCTAATGGGAATTTTTTCATTAGGTTTAAACGATCGATTTTAGTGTAAGCGAATATTCTTGCAAGAAAATGCTAAAAAAATACCATGTGTGCAATAATGCCTGCTAGAGGATGCTGTGTGCAGCCAATTCAGTGTCAGAGTTTGGAAATTACAATGGAAGATCGCAATCTAGCAATGAAATGAAAGTTTCCACTGTTCATATAAAAACAATGGTCATTTTTTAGCTTGTAAGTTTATTTTTCCGAGAAAAATGTTAAAAAGCCTTTATGTGTGATGATATGCCCCCAGAGGGTGTCTTTGGGGGAGGTACATTGTGACACGCTGGCCTCAATTGCTAGGAGTCATCAGAAAAACACGGGTCATCAGAAAAGTCAGAAAAAAAATAGTTTTTTTCATTAAGTTTAAAGGAACGATTCTACTGTAAACGAATATTTTTGTAGGAAAATGCAATAAGTTCGATAATGCCTGCTAGATGGTGCCGTGTGTCAACCATTGAGTGTCGCAGTCTGGAATTGAGTGAAAATAATACCAAGAAAAAAGAACAAAACATAGAATTAAGTTACACGTCTTGTGCCCCATTTTCCTATGTTATGAGCAAACTTAGATCATTCTTTAGGACAACAGGTCTAATCATTCTCTAAGAAGGAGTAATTTCCTATTTTTTGACCAATTTTATATCATTCTTTAAGAAAAAATCTCTAGACATTCTCTACGAGAAACCCCCCAAAATGCTAGGATCATATCGCTAAGATGTGAAGAATTACTTTGTCTGGGTTTATAAAACCCTCCTAAAGCATCACTCAGCAGGCAGCTGCACTTGAAATACAATAATATTCTAGTAATCGATTTTCCCTTTTGCATATCAATCGTTGCAGTCATAAGAAACAAGTAATCAATAGCTTAATCATTCTAGTAAACGCGACGGGGATTTCTCTATGGGTCGAATAGTTTCTTTCGTAGAATCTATTTCCTGAATCATAATATTATAAAGGCTTTCAAAGTCCAGCTTTTTAACACTCCATTCCATTAGATAGAAATGCCCTTTCGAATCCTAGTAGGACAAAAATCAGTAGATTATAAAAAACATATTGAAAAAAGATGAAATCTCAAAACAAAAAAAAACGCATTGAAAGCTGAAAAACAACTCCTTTAAAGAAAAAGAAAACCCGAAGAAAATATTTCCTAAAGCATTATGTAACACCGACGTGTTCCGTCATTACATAACATTCCACGTGTGTGCTGTCATCACGTAACTTTCCACGTCTGTGCTGTCATTACATAGCACCAACGTGTATACCCCTCACTACGTAACACCCACGTGTATCCCACGTGTGCACCTTCAATACGTAACACCCTAAGGGTACGCTACCATTAGGTGACATCTCACGTGTGCGCCAGCATTACGTAACACCCACGTGTGCACCACCATTACGCAACACCCATGTGTAATCCTGGAGTAAGGAAGCCCTGGCACTCACAGTTTTTTGATGGCCAGGGCTTCTGGCCCTCAGAAAGAAACTATTAGGTAATTAGCACCTGCACCCCCCTCTTACATGACAAACACCTGCTGGGTGTCGTGGAATGACGGGATATGGCTCACATGGAATCCAGGGATTTGTGTGGGAGTCCAGGGATATGTGTGCCGTGGAATCCAGGTATATGTGTGTCGTGGAATCCATAATACGGTCATTACTGTTGATAAAGCTGGAAATAAACAGCTGGAATGACAGAATGCAAGTCAAACAAGAAGCAATTATCGATAATGTCTTGGAAAGATTTAGCTCTAATCCAAAAAGATTAATGCTGAGGCTTATTGATGATTTTTTTTTATTACTTATTAATAAAGATTTCATAAGTATGATAGAACTTGCTAGCAATGTAAGGTTTGTGAATTGCAAATATAACCTCAGCTCACCCCCACCCTTCATCATAGAATCGACTGCTCCTCTTCCCCCCCCCCATGCAAGAAGCAACGTACGCCCATGTCTGTAGATCTAAAAAAAAATCAAACAAACTAGTTTTCAGTGACCTTATCGCTAAGTCAGGTGATTAGCACGCTGGAATTCAAATCCTTTGACCGCGAGGACAGGGATTCTAGCCCTGGTGTCGCTGGCTATTCAGTTTGGAGCTGGGGTAAATGGCGTGACTCTGTAAAATCAGCCAGAGTAAACCCCGCTCTAAATGGCTACCTGGAAAAATCTGGAGATAAACAAGAACGGTATGCGAAAGCATAGGATCAGTGGCATCGTTGTGAGGGGGGCAGGGGGGGCAATCCTCTCACCAATAATATGAAAAAATATAATATATTGAGTAGCTTTAAGGCTGTTGCTCATTTTAAGTGTAAAATTTGCTTTTTACTTTAATCAGAATTTTTTAAAATTAATCCATGCTCGTTTTTAACATAGAGAAAACGAGAAAAGCAGAGGACCAATACTCTTCATAATATTTTCCACATTAATATTTTCCCAAATATACTGCCTTTGAAAAATGTGACCCTAGTTGATGGAAAATTGAAAATGTTTTATGCGTCCTGTTTTGCCATATTTGATCAGGTCAAGTTTTTCCCTGATATTTACGGCACTTTTGATTCCTAAAATATATCAGTTCAGGATTAGATTCTGGGGTTTTAAATTTTTAAAAGTGGAAATGAATACACCTCTAAATTTGTAAATCGGACAGAAATGGAATCATTGAAGAATAAGAAGGTAGATATACAGTGAATATAATTTCATAAATGAAAATGTAATATTTGAAAAAGAAAATAAGACTTTGTGCTTTTTATAATGCAATTCGTACTATAGCCAGATAGGTCAAATCGGTTGTAGTTTAGTTATGGGATTTGGTAGAGAGGGATCCGCTCTAGGAATCATTTAATTGCTTTAATTTTTATTTACAGTATTAACTCAAAATCCAATATAGCTCCAAATTCTCTTATTTCTAATAGAATTGCCTAATAAGCGCTGATAACATCCTATTTCTTACGTTCAGGGTTCACATAGTAACCCTTAAATGTAGAACTGCCTTTATGTATAACAACATGCTTACTTCTTGCTATTTCGCTTTTCTAAACATTTCTTTTAACCAGCTCCAGAAAACATAACTGTGCTGAGAACTAATAACATAACTCGTGTACATAATAAACATAATACATAATAAACAATACATAATAATACATAATAAACATAAAGTACATAATAAAATGTACTAAAACATAACTCGTGGGGCATTTTTCTCTGCATCATCATGCAATACGAAATGTATGCTGAGAATAGAATAAAGTGAATTTGAACAAAATATGTATATTTTTCTCAAAATTTAGAAATTTTTGTGCGCGCATAAGCAGTACCAAACCATTCTTATTTTTATTGTAATCAGTTTTATTATGCAGCACTAGGAGACCAAACTTTGCTTTTGAAGGGAATTATAAACATAAAAACAATATTCAGTGTAACCCTTCTCCAGAAATATATACCTTCCCCCCATCTTCATATACACAAGAAAAACTTTTTATGTACTTTTTATTGAATTCGTTTTTTAAACAAAGATAGAAAGGGGATGGTAATTTTCAAACTCTAGGAGTCAAATTTTCCTCCCTGGCAATCTTTAATTAGTTTGAGATTTCTGCCGCAATGATGATAATAATTGTTCAGATTTTGCGGATATTCTTTGTCAAACAATGCCCAACGGATAAGTTAGTAGTTCTAACTTTATATTTCGAATGTTTACATATGGGGAATATGTCACAATATAATGTTACACAATCCGTGGTAATACTTTGACTTATCCTGTATCTTTGCTTAGACAGCGCTATTGTGCTGCTTATGATTTATGTTTCGACTTTATGTGGCCCGCTGATAGAGATGCTATTTACTATTATAAATCGGTGAGCCCCCAAACAATTTAATTTAGAAAAAAACAAAAGTTCAGTACAACAATTAAATCTTACTGAGTCAAAATCCATTCAAAATTACGAGCAAACGAATTGCGCGATATCCGAGGCTATTAGAATATAGCTTGGATCAATTATAAGATCGAGCATCCTGTGCGGGGCATTGGGGTTTAGAGAAGTGGATGAATGGGTGTAGTGATTTAGAAATTAATTAATTAATTCACTAGTTAATTAATTATTAATTAATTAATTAATTAATATTTCAATAAAACATGTATATTAAAAGTTTAGTACAACAAATTAAATCTTAATGAGTCAAAATCCATTGAAAATTACGAACAAAAGAATTACGCGATATCCGAGGCTATTAGAATATAGCTTAGTAGAGTTATGAGATTAAGCAGCCTGTGCTGGGCATTTTTTAATGTGTGTTTATTGTTTATAATGTATGGGGTTATGTTTTTAAAAGTCCGTAAAACTACTGTTTTACTACTGTCGTCTGCAGCAACTCATTGCTGACAATTTTTTAAAAAGCCAATCACCAGCACTTATATTTATGATTGTTTAATGTGTGTTTATTGTTTATAATGAATGGGGCAATGTGCCATTGTAGTTGTGTCCCTGTGTCCCACCTGTGAATATAAATATGTATATATATATATATATATATATATATATATATATATATATATATATATATATATATATATATATATATATATATATATATATATATATATATATATATATATATATATATATATATATATATATATGTTTTTAACTACGTAAAACATGCGAATATACAACATTCTTCGCTGTCCCATTGTCTGTGCATATAAATAGATTGTCAGGTTTACTGACTCTTGAACATGCAACATATAATTGTCCATGTGAAAAACAATCCGTATTCAGATCTATACCTCATTATTCTAATGATGTGTCCCTGTGTCCCGGTCGTCATTTATATTCCCTGTGTCCCGGTCGTCATTGGTGTCCCGGTGTCCCAGTTTGTAATTTCTCTTTGAGTGTCCCGGTCGTCATTTATATTCCCTGTGTCCCAGTGTCCCGGTCGTCATTTGTGTCCCGGTGTCCCGGTCTGTAATTTCTATTCGGACAATCCCTGTGTCCCGGTCGTCATTTATATATCCCGCCTGTGCCCCCGGCGTCCCCGTTGTAGTTGTGTCCCTGTGTCCCGGTCGTCATTTATATTCCCTGTGTCCCGGTTGTGATTTGTGTCCGGGTGTCCCAGTCTGTAATTACTCTTTGAGATTCCCAGTCGTCATTTATATTCCCTGTGTCCCGGTCGTCATTTGTGTCCTGGTATGTAATTTCATCAGTTGACAAACATGACGTCAGTCGACAAACAACTTCATGACGCATACAGCTCAATCCTTATAATGACGTCAGTCGACAAACATGACGTCAGTCGACACACAAACATGACGTCACTTGACACACACACACACACACACACACACAGACAACTTATTTATACATATACATATATATATATATATATATATATATATATATATATATATATATATATATATATGTGTGTGTGTGTGTGAGTGTGTATGCTGTGTTACCGTGAATATCGACATTCACCAGTGAATGTAAGAAATACCTTTTCTTCTTCTTGGATTCAGTCAGCATTGCCAGTCAACTTTTTCAATTTAATGCAAGGTTTGATAATGACAGGTTAGGGAGATTTAGGTTATCGTTGGTTAGGTTTTCACCCCGATTCTGAGATTTATAGCCAAATTTAACCTAATTTTATCTCACCTAATCTAGGCTAACATAATCTAACCTAACTTTAACTTTTACCACTATAGCTTGCATTAGACTCAAAAAGCTGACTCGCGAAGCTACTTGAATCGAAGCAAAGTAAAAGGAATTTCGGAAATTCACCGTTGAATGTCATTATTAACCAAATTTTTGACATTCACGGTAACTTAGATAGATAGATAGATATTTATTGAAACAAAAGCCACTTAGGGGCCCTAGCAAAAAACAACAAATAATACAAAATAATACCACAAGATACTAACGCACATAACAGGGTATATAATAATGACTATGAAAAAGCATAACAATTGCAAAAAGAAAACAAAAACAAAAAGGCACATAATACCATAAAACTCACATAACTACACAAAATGTCACACACATGATCAACATATTTTAAATGTTTTAAACCTACATGGATCATGCTTAATAGAAGAATACAAAAATGAAAAAAAAAAATAAAAAAAATAAATGCTTCAAACAAACCCATATAAAATAACTTTCAACATTCTTTGATTGTCCCACCTACCGTCCACCCTCCGAAAATCTCTCTCTGTGCTGCATAGCTACACGCACGTGCCTCCTCACATTCTTAATATCCACTTTACACTTACTTTTTAAAATTCCGACCGTCCAATCTTTTCCATTTACCCCAATCCCAAAAGTTTCTACCCCTCAAATCCTTTAGCCCTTACAATTGCACATAAAGAGCGACATATATACATATATGTTAGAGGTTAAATCTGTAATCATGTGCTCTTCGTAGATTCCCTGATAGGGAGCCAGGGGTGACGTCCCCGGGGACATGGGACACTTACACTGATTTCAAATATATACTATCATTACTTTAAACCTATCCAAAGCTACGACCCTGAGAAAATTTGCCTGATTTTCGAAAAGTGGATGAACACAAAAAAGAGAAATATTGATAAAATAAAACTATAAAATTCACAATATCAGAGAATTCCATTGTAAAAGTTTCTAGCTCCTATCTACAAAAATATATTTTTCTTTTTTCAATAAGAATTATCATATATGCGTCATTATTTGTTGTTGCTTTTTCAGGGATGCTAGTATCGAACCAATGGTCCTAGAGAATCGGGGCATGGCTCATTTAAAAATTAAAGGATCTATCCTTTTGAAGTAGCCAAAAAATTTGCCACGGTAAAGTGGCATTTTCTGCCATTTTCTGGTATCAAACAACGATTTTGTCCAAAAGAGGGCCAAATTGCTGTTGATTAAAAATGTTGATTAGCAATAGCTAATCGACTTAAATGTATGAAAATACCATGTATTGAGGTTCCCAATCTCAAACCAATTAATACCTCACGGTGGCGCATTCGTTCCTCAAAATTTACGAAGTTCATACAAGATCTATGGTTAATATGGACATTTATTTAAAAGCTTTATTTAACTACGGATGAAGGATGACAGATTACCAAAGATTGTCCTTTTTGGCCAACCGTCTGGGGCTACACGGAAAGCAGGTCGTCCTTGTCTGGGTTGGGAGGAGGTCATAAATAAAGATTTAAAGGAAATGGGAACTTCCTGGGAGGGTGTAAAGAGGGAGGCTTTAAATAGATTAGGTTGGAGGAGGAGCGTGCGTAGCTGTGTTGGCCTCAGGCGCATTGGTGCTGCAATGAGTTATTAGTAGTAGTAGTAGTAGTAGTAGTTTATTTAACTAAGGTGATCCACTTGATGTTTCCCAAAATTACATAGAGTGGCATGTAATTACTAATCAGCTTTTATAATAGGCTGGTGTGTCATTGAAAACGGGGGAGGGGTTGCTGTATGCCTCAAAGAGTGTATTTTAATGCCTAAATTGTCTGATTCACAATTGACCTTCAGGTAAATATGGAAAAGGTTCTGAGGGGGGGGATTTTTTTTAATCTCTTATCTTCATTTTAACTAAGACTGAATAAGGGTGTTGTGGGATGATAGCTTCCATCTCACGTATGAAAATGTTTCCTTTTGTCACATAGGCCTACAAGAGTTCATTCGTATTCTTGCTGACAAAAAGAATAGAGGAAGACAATTTTTGGGGAAGACAAGGGGAGGGGGACAAATTTTGAGCAAACTCAGGGAGATTTAATTGAGGGAAAACAGGTAACTCTTTGTTTTTATTCACGTTTAGATAGAAATATCTGGCTTCATTCTTATATATATATATATATATATATATATATATATATATATATATATATATATATATATATATATATATATATATATATATATATATATATACATATATATATATATTAGACAGTTGGTGGTAACTACTACTACTACTACTACTAATAACTCACTGCAGCACCAAGCCGCCTGAGGCCAACACAGCTACGCACGTTCCTCCTCCAACCTAATCTATTCAAGGCCTCCCTCTTTACACCCTCCCAGGAAGTTCCCATTTCCTTTAAATCTTTATTTAGGACATCCTCCCAACCCTGACAAGGACGACCTGCTTTCCGTGTAGCGCCAGACGGTTGGCCAAAAAGGACAATCTTCGGTAATCTGTCATCCTTCATCCGTAGAACGTGGCCTAGCCATCTCAACCTTTCTTTCATTATAGCCCTAGAAAGCAGGATTGAACCACATTTTTCGTCCAGCCTACTGTTTGAAATACGCACAATTTCTGTAAAAGAGTGAAAGCAATCCAAAAAGGGCGAGTGATTTTAATGAAAATTACACTATCAAATTCATTATATAAGAGAAGAATATTGTAGTAGTTTCAAGCCCTCGACTACAAAAATACAAATTCTATTTTTTTTTCTTTGAAAAGGATGTTCATGGATGCCTACTCATTAAAACAAGAGCTAAGAGCTCATATGGCACTTGTGACGAGGCGAGAAGAGCTAAGAGCCAAGAGATCATATGGTATGAGCTCTAACAAAATTCAATGAATCAATAGATTGATTTAAAAAGGAAAATAAGAGGCTTAATGCCGGTCAGGATTTAAAAAAGAGCTCTGAGTCACGATGTCCTTCTAAATATCAAAATTCATGAAGATCCGATCACCCACTCGTAAGTTATAAATACCTAATTTTTTCTAATTTTTCCTCTCCCTTTAGCCCTCCAGATGGTCGAATCTGGAAAAACGACTTTATCAAGTCAAATTGTGCAGCTCCCTGACACGCCTATCAATTTTCATCGTCCTAGCACGTCCAGAAGCACCAAACTTGCCAAATCACTGAACCCCTCCCCCCAACTCCCCCAAACAGAGCAAATCCAGTGCGATTCTGTCAATCACGTATCAAGGACATTCGTTTATTCTATCCACCAAGCTTCATCCCGATTCCTACACTCCAAGTGTTTTTCCAAGATTTCCCCCTCCAACTCTCCCCAATGTCAAACGATCTGGTCGGGATTTGAAATAAGAGCTCTGAGACCTGAATTCTTTCTAAAAATCAAATTTCATTAAAATCTGATCATCTATTCGTAAGATGAAAATACCCCAATTTTCACGTTTTCCAAGAATTCCGGCTTCTCCCTCCAACTCCCCCCAGCGTCACAGGACCTGGTCGTAATTTAAAATAAGAACTTAAAAGCACAAGATCCTTCTAAATATCAAATTTCATCAAGATCTGGTCACCGTTTCGTAAGTTACAAATACCTCAATTTTCAAAATTACCCCTCCCCCCACTCCAATTCCACCAAAGAGAGCAGATCTGGTCCAGTTATGTCAGTCACGTATCTTGGACAGGTTTTTATTCTTCCCATCCAGTTTCACCCTGATCTCACCGCTTTAAGTATTTTCTAAGATTTTTGGTCCCCCATAAGTGCCCCCCCAATTACGCTTTATCTGGTTGAGATTTAAAATAAGAGATCTGAGTTACGAGGTCCTTCTAAATATGAAGTTTCATGAAGATCCGATCACTCCTTCGTAAGTTAAAAATACCACATTTTTTCTTATTTTTCAGAATTAACCCCTCCCCCAACTACCCAAAAGAGAGCGGATCCGTTCCGGTTATGTCAATCATGTATCTAGGACTCGTGATTATTTTTCCCACCAAGTTTCATCCCGATCCCTCCACTCTAAGTGTTTTTCAAGTTTTAGGTCTGGTCGGGTTTAAAATAAGAGCTCTGGGCCACGATATTCTTCTAAATATCAAATTTCATTGAGATCTGATCACCTGTTAGTCAGTTAAAAATACCTCGTTTCAAAATACCTTATTTTTCAGAATTAACCCCCCCCCAACTATCCCAAAGAGAGCGGATCCGTTCCGTTTATGTCAATCATGTATTTAGCACTTGTGTTTATTTTTCCCACCAAGTTTCATCCCGATCCCTCCACTCTATGTGTTTTCCAAGTTTTAGGTTTCCCCCTCCCAACCCCCCCCCCCAATGTCACCAGATTCAGTCGGGATTTAAAATAAGAGCTCTAAGACACGATATCCTTCTAAACATCAAATTTCATTGAGATCCGATCACCCGTTCATAAGTTAAAAATGCCTCATTTTTTCTAATTTTTCAGAATTGCCCCCCCCCCCAAATACCCCAAAGAGAGTGGTTCTGTTCCGATTATGTCAATCATGTATCTGGGACTTGTGCTTATTTTTCCCATCAAGTTTCATCCCGATCCCTCCACTCTAAGTGTTTTCCAAGATTTTAGGTTTCCCCCCTCCAACTCCCCCAATGTCATCAGATCCGGTCAGGATTTAAAATAAGAGCTCTGAGACACAATATCATTCCAAACATCAAATTTCATTAAGATCCCATCACCCATTCATAAGTTAAAAATACTTCATTTTTTCTATTTTTTTCGAATTAACCGGCCCCCACTTCCCCCCCAGATGGTCAAATTGGGTATTTCTAATTTAAGCTGACCCCGTCCCTGATACGCCTGCCAAATTTCATCGTCCTAGCTTACCTGGAAGTGCCTAAAGTAGCAAAAGCGGGACCGACAGACAGACCGACAGACAGACAGACCGACAGAATTGGCGATTGCTATATGTCACTTGGTTAATACCAAGTGCCATAAAAACCTAGTCTGAGGTTTTTTTTAACACTTTTTAGAAAAAATATAGAATATAAACCTCACCCCGCTGCCAGCGGGGCTCATGGAGCTTCGCTCTATAGATAATGTTACCTGTAAGCAAGCCCACTTTACGCATTTTTAGTTTCATTGAAGGGGGTTTTAGAAAGGTAAAAAATAAATGCGCTTCTCTAATAATGACAGAGAAACAATATGCGATCATCAGAATCTTGCTATATGCAGTAATACACACTTTAGAAAACTTGTGACGAAACTAAACATTTACCTTAAGCTGAAATAAACTAACGAAAGAGGGGGGGGGTATTGTCAGATAAACCACCCTGATATTTGGCAAGACCATAAAATAATTTGTTACTTAGGCCATGTAACATACCAAACAGTCGAGCTTATAGCTGAATGTACGATCTGACCAAACCAGTTTCATAGTCTACAAACCAAGAATATGTCTACAAACCAAGATTAGAATATTGGAAGCTACAGTGATGACAGTGGTCAAATATGGCTCTGAAGCATGGACACTCCGAAAAGCAGATGAAAATTTACTAGATGTTTTCCAGAGAAATTGCCTACGGATTGTTCTGGGTACCCGGCTGACTGACCGTATTTCAAACAGTAGGTTGTACGAAAAGTGTGGTTCAATCCCGCTTTCTGGGGCTATAATGAAAGAAAGGTTGAGATGGCTAGGCCACGTTCTACGGATGAAGGATGACAGATTACCGAAGATTGTCCTTTTTGGCCAACCGTCTGGGGCTACACGGAAAGCAGGTCGTCCTTGTCTGGGTTGGGAGGATGTCATAAATAAGGATTTAAAGGAAATGGGAACTTCCTGGGAGGGTGTAAAGAGGGAGGCTTTAAATAGATTAGGTTGGAGGAGGAGCGTGCGTAGCTGTGTTGGCCTCAGGCGGCTTGGTGCTGCAGTGAGTTATTAGTAGTAGTAGTAGTAGTAGTAGTTTCATAGCCACGAGGACAAATGACGGGAGACAGAATGCATTGGACTTGTATGATTTGCACCAAATATGTGTACATCAGGGGGGTGGGGGTAAGGTTAGGTTTTTAACCCACTTCTGATATATATTCCCTCCCCCCCCTAATTTGCAAATATATAGCATAAATTATACTATTGTATAAACTAAAGTATAATACTATTGTATAATATTTACATCATGTTTTGGTGAATTTCATTATGATCAACGTAACTTCACTTCTTGAGTGTGTTAGGTATAATACATAAGTACCAGTAATTTTCTTTCAAAAGGCCACAGAATAATAGAACCAATTTCCGTTGTTTTTTAAGTTAATCACCCCCCCCCCCCCCTAAAAACGAACCAAGAGCCTATGTATGTATCTGCAGTCCTTTGAGTCTGCAAGACTATCGAAATATTCAACACTCGACTTCAGAATAATATCAAAGATGATTACCTTGCCCTTTTGAATTATCGATACCGTTCTTTATAGGTAGGAATTTTTTCATACATTTCAGTTACAATTTTATCCTTATCTTTTGACATAGATTCTTTGAATGACCTGCCCATCAAATTCATGGAAAACGTTTTAAACACGTATTTAAATTGCGCATTTGAAAATTCGGCCTTTGAAACAGGTGAGCAATAACTGGGGTCCGCGTTGTCTGTGCCCAAAGGGCATGGGAACTAATTAAAAGTCAATAGCTAAGTTCATGAATGTAAAATCATTATTGATGACTGTCACAGTGTAAAAATATTTTCCCTTTACTGTGCTGACTGCATAGATGACTGGAACAGTTACATCCGCAGGACTTTGCTTCATAGGGAATTCCAATTTCGTCAGCAATAGTTACAGCTTAGGGGTATAAGCCTAGAGAAGGAAACATGTTAAGGAAACATTTCATAATGCGCACAATAACTGTAGCTAAAACCTTTGGCATGGATCTCCCCTATACTTTACCGCCAACCCACCTTCCCCTAAAAAGCAAATATATAGTTCAAATTATATAAAACCAATGCATTCTGTCACCCATCACTTGTTTTCCGGTTCTTCTTTTAAACAGTTAATTCAATTAATAAGTACAAGGTATGAAACAAGAGAGACGCATTGGGAGAATAGAGGGGAAATATGTAATTTCGACTATATATTTACACATTAAAGGGGGGGGTAAAATATAGGGAGTTCCATGCAAAATCTGATTGCTACAATTGTTATGCATATTGTATTCTTATCATGCTTTCTTCTCAAACATGTTTCCTTCTTAACTCGTAAGTTAAAAATACCTCATTTTTCTAATCTTTCAGAATTAACCCTCGCCCCCACTCCCCCAAAGGAGATCGGATCCGTCCCGGTTATGTCAATCACGTATCTAGGACTTGTGCTTATTTTTCCCACCAAGTTTCATCCCGATCCCTCCACTCTAAGTGTTTTCAAAATTTTAGGCCCCCCCTCAATTCCCCAATGTCACCGGATCCAGTCAGGATTAAAAACAAGAGCTCTGAGACACGATATACTTCCAAACTTCAAATTTCATTAAGATCCTACCACTCCTTCGTAAGTTAAAAATACCTCATTTTTCTAATTTGTGCAGAATTAACCCTCCCCAACTCCCCCAAAGAGAACGGATCCGTTGCGGTTATGTCAATCACGTATCTAGGATTTGTGCTTTTTTTCACCAAGTTTCATCCCGATCCCTCCACTCTAAGCGTTTTAAAAGATTTTAGGCCCCCCCTCAACTCCCCCCAATGTCACCAGATCCAGTCGGGATTTAAAATAAGAGCTCTGAGACACGATATCCTTCCAAATTTCATTGAGATCCGATCACTCCTTCGTAAGTTACAAATACCTCATTTTTTCTATTTTTTCAGAATTAACCCTAGCCCCCCCCCCAACTCCCCAAAACAGAGAAGATCCGTTCCGGTTATGTCAATTATGTATCTAGGACTTGCTTATTTTTCCCACCAAGTTTCATCCCGATCCCTCCACTCTAAGTGTTTTCCAAATTTTAGGTTTCCCCCTCCCAACTCCCCACCCCGTCACCAGATCCGGTCGAGATTTAAAATAAGAGCTCTAAGACACGATATGCTTCTAAAAATCAAATCTCATTGAGATCCGATCACCCGTTCGTAAGTTGAAAATACCTCTTTTTTTCTAAATTTTAAGAATTACTCCCCCCCCCAACTACCCCAAAGATAGCGAATCAGTTCTGATTATGTCAATCATGTATCTGGGATTTGCGCTTATTTTTCCCATCAAGTTTCATCCCGACCGCTCCACTCTAAGTGTTTTCCAAGATTTTAGGTTTCCCCCCTCCAACTCCCCCCAATGTCATCGGATCCGGTCGACTATTTCTATTTCTATTGTAATGTGGTCTGGTCCCTGATATGCTTGCCAAATTTCATCGTCCTAGCTTACCTGGAAGTGCCTAAAGTAGCGAAACCGGGACTTTGGGTTTCCCCCCTCCAACTCCCCCCAATGTCATCAGATCCGGTCAGGATTTAAAATAAGAGCTTTGAGACACATTCCAAACATCAAATTTCATTAAGATCCAATTACCCGCTCATAAGTTAAAAATACTTCATTTTTTCTATTTTTGCGAATTAACCGGCCCCCCACTCCCCCCCCCCCCAGATGGTCAAATCGGGAAACTATTTCTAATTTAATCTGATCCGGTCCCTGATACGCTTGCCAAATTTCATCGTCCTAGCTTTCCTGGAAGTGCCAAAAGTAGCAAAACCGGGACCGACAGACCGACAGACAGACAGACCGACAGAATTGGCGATTGCTATATGTCACTTGGTTAATACCAAGTGCCATAAAAAAGGACCGTTCTACTAACCTTTTTAATTACCAGAAAAGATCGTGTCGAAACAAAATATTATTTTCTGGTAATTTGTGGCGTAAAAGAGCACCCCTCAAAATGTGACAATCTTTCAAATATAACGTAAAGAAATATATTCACATGCCTTCCCGCACAGAGGTGAAAAAGTGGGGTTGCGCATCATAGCGTCACTAGAAAATGTTTCAAGTTGAGTTTTAGTTATGAGGCGTTACCAGGAGCTTTGTTTCCACAGAGTCTAAATGGTAATATTCCTCATCCTAATAATATCCCAGGGATGCATTTTTTTTTTTTTTTTTTTTTTTAGGAATGAATACCATTGCTAAAGTACAGTTTTACAGATATTAAACTTGAATGTAAAAAACAAGAGTAATAACCCTCCTTCACATTTAAGTAAGCCCTGGGTCAAACAGGTACGGGCAATAAACTAGAAGTGAAGAGTGACCCTTGTCAATGAAAATTGAAAGTATCAGAAAGTTTTGATTTCCACATGTACAGCAAAAAAAATTTCTTATTCATACTGATTCTAAATATACAAAATGTATCAATTTTAAAATTACGCATAAACACTATTAGCATTTCAAATTTACATAATTTTAGAAACAGGAAATAAACTCCCACAACAGCGGTATATGGCATAATGAATACTAAAGGTCCTATACCCCTCTCCACTTTCTAGACTGGACACTATGGGTACATTACATCTGTTTCTCTTTGTTGAAAATACCAAAGGTGAAAAATCCAAATCCAGAATACAACAGCAGTTGGACAGGCTCCAAGTGAAATTACTTTGCTTCAAGTCCTATTCGGGCTATGATGGTTCATTCTGTACTTTTTCCGTTTTATTTCTTTTTATCAAATCTTGGTATACTTACCTGCAATCCCTCATTTCTTTTAGGAAAGATATTTCTTCCTGTTATGTTTATCCGTTTTTATGGTAGATGCTCTTGCAAAAAAAAGATGATGATGATTCCACGGATTGTAAGAAGACATTTTTCAAGAAACCCGACATGAGAGTTAATCCTTTCTTTGGTTACAATAAATACAAAGTCGTCAAATATACACCTCCTCTTTTACCCCCTACCCCAATGGTTGCATCTGTGGCTTACCTTGCATATACTTCAGACCAGGGGTATGATGACGAGTCAAGGCACTATGATTATCAAGGACAAGGTAAATCTTTTAATGCATACGAGTAGATTTTACTAAAATAACCTTGAAATATAAATAAAGCCTAGATATAATAAAACTGCTTTTTAAATTGAAGTAAAATGCTGAATGCAAAAAAATAAATGTTTTTTTTCGGGCTATTCTTGCATCAACATCATCACTTAAGGCTGTTTTATGGATATTACGGCTCTTTTATGTTTTAGAGCCCATTTGGGGTCTTCCTTTTATGTATTAAATAAAAAAACAGGTTTTTTAACTGAAAGTAAGGAGCGATATTAAGAATTAAAACGAACAGAAATTACTCCGTATATGAAAGGGGTTGTTCCCTCCTCAACGCCCCACTCTTTACGCTAAAGTTTGACTCTTTCTCTCAACTGTACTTTTAAAAACAACAAAAAACTTCAGCGTAAAGAGCGGGGGGTTGAGGAGGGAACAGCCCCTTTCATATACGGAGTAATTTCTGTTCCTTTTAAGTTTTAATATCGCTCCTTACTTTCAGTTAAAAAACCTGTTTTTTTTTGTTTAATTTCTGAACGTTTTTGAATTAATGCATGTTTTGATTTTGGCTCTCCGCACATGAATAATTAAAACGAAATTTGCATATTAATTTATTTTTATGGCTGAATAGCTTTCTCATAGTTTTGATCGCACAGTTTTGAGAAAAACGAAGTGGAGGAGTAGGCTTAGTTACCCTCCAATTTTATGGTTATTTAAAAAGGCAACTAGAACTTTTAATTTTTTATGAATCTTTTTATTAGTAAAAATATACTTAACCTACGAATTAACTTACGTAACGAACTTCTATATTCGTATGTTTTTATTACGTATATGAGGGGTTTCACCCCCTCGTCAATACCTCGCTCTTTACATTAAAGCTTAAATTTTGTCCCAATTCCTTAAGAATGACCCCTGAATCACAAAGGCCGTAGAATAAATAGTTGAAATTAATGAAATTACTTTGGTGTAAAGAGGGAGGTATTCGGAGGAGGTGAACCCGTCATGTGCGTAATAATTTCTGTTCGTTTTAAGTTTTAATGCTGCTCCTTACTTTCAGTTTCAAAAACTTTTTAATATTTATTTTTTCATTTTTCTTTAAAAAAAAATTTTAAGAAATTCTTCGCCCCCTTCATGGAAAATTTCTTCCCCCATGACAAATTCCTCCATGGAAAGTTCCCCCTGCATAACCCCCTACCCTTAACCCCTCCCCCAACAAAAAAATTCCCCTGAAAGCGTCTTTACACTTCCCAATAACCGTTACTGTATGTAAACACTGGTTCAAAGTTTGTAACTTGCAGCCCCTCCCAAGGGGACTCTGGGGGAGTAAGTCGTCCCCTAAGATATAGTTGTTAGGTTTTTTGACTATGGTGAACAAAATGGCTATCTCAGAATTTTGATCCTGTGACTTTGAGAAAACAATGAGCGTGGGAGGGGCCTAGGGGGCCTTGAACTTTTTTGGTCACTTAATAAGGGTGCTAGAACTTTTAATTTCCGTTAGAATGAGCCACCTCACAACATTCTAGGACAACTGGGTTGAAACGATCACCCCTGGGAAAAACAAAAACAAAACAAACAAACAAATAAACACGCATCCGTGATCTGTCTTGTGGCAAAAAATGCAAAATTCCACATTTTTGTAGATAGGAGCTTGAAACTTCTACTGTAGGGTTCTCTAACCCGCTGAATCTGATGGTGCGATTTTCGTTAAGATCTCTTACTTTTAAGGGGTGTTTCCCTCTAATTTCTAAAATAAGGCAAATTTTGTAAGGCTCGTAACTTTTGATGGGTAAGTCTAAATTTCATGAAACCAACCTATATATTTAAAATCAGCATTAAAATGCAATTATTTTGAATTAACTATTGCTATAAAAATTCCATTTTTTAGACTGTCAGTTGCTATTGATCCGGGTCACTCCTTACTACAGTTTGTTACCACGAACTGCTTGATTTCCCCTATAAACTCCCTCGTATTAAATTTTATTTTAATAAAATGTCCAAGATACTAAACCTTGGTGGTATTGGTGATTTTAATTGTTGATTTTTGTTTGTGCTAAAAAAAGGAAAAAATCCTAAAGTCGTAATTTTAAAATAACTATTTTATAATCGTAATTACATGATAGGTCTCAGTTTCACTGTCCTTGATACTTTAATGTGCACCTGTAAAAAGAATGCAGTTACAACAATAGGCAGTTTTGGCTGCACTAACTTCATTTGCTTAAATTACGTAAGTACATTTTAGGAAATTCAGTAGAACACTTCGGCAAAAAAAAAATATGAAACAATTTTCTAAGGCATAGACACAGCTAATTCAGCTTTGGAGTTACTTCTTGCCATTAAAAATCTGCTTGGCTCCATGTTTGCTTAATTTTCTGTGCAGTTTCAGACTTTGGAACTTGATTGTTTTTTTTGTCGAAGGTCTTCTTTTAAAAGAATAAAAGAATTTTAAGGCAAAATGTAAATTGACTCACTCTGTGTGAGTATTACAACATAACTATAATCATATTTCAGTTGTACAAAAATTTTAAAGAAAGTAGGCTGGAAATTTAATTACATGTATTTTTGTTCTACCCAGATTTCCTGGAAGAGCATGGTAGGTATTGCCAAGAGCGCAGTATAGCTTAGGGTTTACCGTAAATGCTATAGTGGCTTTGCAGGTGAAGAATAGCTGCTGATTCGGAAAGAGGAAGGCTTGGTTTCCTCTAATTATCTAATAAATATAAGAAAAGGACTTGTAAGGGAAAGGAAGATATAGTTTTTTCCCCAATTGTCTTATACTATGAATCAAGACAATGCAGAATCTGCTATCCCTACTTTGTGTATAAGTTTCCTAAGGTGTATTATCATTAATGTCCATCATTATTATCATTAATGTATATTTATATATATATATATATATATATATATATATATATATATATATATATATATATATATATATATATATATATATATATATATATATATATATATATATATATATACATATATATATATATATATATATATATATATATATATATATATATATATATATATATATATATATATATATATATATATATATATATATATATAGATGAGCCCTTATGTTGGGTGTTGCCTCTGAATTATTTGTCTATATTATTTTTTCTATTGTTTGGTAAATGACGACTTGTACTTATTGACGACATGACTGCCTGTCCATGGATTATTCTTTATGGTTGATTGTGTGTGGCTATGCTGTTTGACCTATGTGATTGTATGGATGAGTAGGGTTAAGGCCTCATTCAAGTGCTTATCTATATTAATCACTAATTTAGGAAAACAGTCTTCCTTTTCTCCTTCTGTCTCTCTTTTTTTTTTTGTGTGTGTGTGTGTTTGTGCTGTTGCATTGGTGATTTCTCTTTTCATGATATATATATAAATATATATATATATATATATATATATATATATATATATATATATATATATATATATATATATATATATATAAATATATATATATATATATATATATATATATATATATATATATATATATATATATATATATATATATATATATATATATATATAATATATATATATATATATATATATATATATATATATATATATATATATATATATATATATATAATATAAAATTATATGTAATTGCATCTATCACAAAAATAGATGCAACTAGCATTTAGGCAATATCAGGAAATATCCTTTTGAATTACTTGTGTGATCAACAAAGTGCTTGAGGGCCTTGTCGGTTCCGTGTTCGTGTCTTGTTACCTCGAATTTCAGCTTTTTTTTTCTTTTTTTTACAAATCTCTTTTTGAAAAGAGAACAAACACAGTTACTGGAAAAGTACTTGGAAATTTATTGCCCTTGAGAGGTATAATACCTTGTCTCTTTCTTTCTTCTTTTCAACCATATTAATGACTAAAAAAATATTTCAAGGAAATTATACTTCGGTATTTCCTTAATGCTTTGACTCTAGACTTAGATATTACAATAAATACGCTTACATTCAAATTGATGCTATCTTATCATATTTCAACTGTAGATAATTTTTAACTTCAAATATTTTTGTTGATAACTATTGATATTTTCCGTTGGGTGTCTATATATCCAACGGATATTGGATTTACATAATATATGAAAAAAACTTCGTTTTCTTAAAGAGTTAAAGAGGCTGCGTCCCAAAGTCGAACCTTAAAACGTACAGAAATTAAAAGAGGCAATTGGGGGGCTGCCGCCCCCCAAACCCCCAGCTTTTAAAGACTCTTTTGTACAGGTTTTTTTTTTGTGGGGGGACTTCATTGTTACTAATTACTAGTTTCGGCGCAATGGTTCTCCTGTCCTCTTGTGTTTAACATTTTTCGAAGTTATTCCATTATTCATTTATTTCAATTTTTTGTTAATTAAAAGAGGGCCTTTCTGAAGCCAAGAGCGGGGGGTTAGCAAAAAAACAAAAAACCTGTACAGAAGAGTCTTTAAAAGCTGGGGGTTTGGGGGGCGGCAGCCCCCCAACTGCCTCTTCTAATTCCTGTACGTTTTAAGGTTCGACTTTGGGACGCAGCCTCTTTAACTCTTTAAGAAAACGAAGTTTTTTTCATATTATTTCTGTACGTTTTTCTACAATCCATGGTGGATGTAATTTAATAATTCCTGTACTCCTCATACAGGAATTAGGAGAGGAACCCCACCCCCCGCTTTTAAATCATTGTATAAAATAGAAAAAAAATAGATAGAATGACCGAAATGTTTCTTTTGCTCATAAGAAGCTAATATTCTGTTATCTCTCAAATGATAAGCTGTCCAGGTGTTATCAAAATTTTTTTGATGTTGTGAAAAAAAAACGCCCGTAAGGGACTTAAACCCTTGACCCGAGGGTTAAAAGTCCCACGGTCTACCGAGTGAGCTAATCACTTGCATGTGTGTAAATATAACTTCTCAATAACTTTTAAAAATTTCAAATTAACATGGGCTCTTATGGACAGAAATGCGTTAATTAAGTAGGTAATGCGTGGTTTCTGGAAAACAGGGAAGGAGTTATCGGATCGAGCTGAAATTTCGCGGATAAGCTCCTGGGCCGTAGAGGACCTTAACTTGTGAATTTCAGCCCGATCGGACAACGTTAAAAGGGGGGGGGGGCTGGAGGGTCAAAACTTTCGGGGGGTTAAGATTTTCCTACGAAACTTTCCAGGAAAATTACTCGGAGAATTCCGCATCGAATGAGTCTTCGTACACCCAGATCCGATGTCGGATGTGACCTGTAGGCGTCTAGAAAAACAAAGAACATGAATTTTAAGTGGCTATGCGTGGTTTCTGGAAAACAGGGAAGGAGTTATCGGATCGAGCTGAAATTTCGCGGATAAGCTCCTGGGCCCTAGGGGACCTTAACTTGTGAAGTTCAGCCCGATCGGACAACGTTAAAGGGGGGCTGGGGTTGACGGGTCGAAACTTTCGGCCAGATTTTCCCCATGAAGGAAAAGTTGGAGGGGGATGAAATTTTTCAGGTTTCTTAGTTGGAGCTCGGGCTATGAAATGCATCCCTCCCCATCCCTCTGCGACCACTGGAACCGAAGATCGCTTAACATTGTCGTGGGTCGCCTCTTTATAGAGGCACGAGTGTGCCTCCTTGATGTTCTGTAAATACATATTTAAAGAAAAAATCTTCTATATTCAGAAAATATTGTTATGTTCACGATTAAATAATAAGATATTAGCACACGACCGCCAGCACCTGGCGCACTGCGAACCGCCATGTTCGCAGCACCGTTGTGCAGAGCTGTGTGTTTCTTGGCTAATTTCACCTCGAGTGTCGCCCACAAAGAATATTTGAAACTAATGGCTGGCAAATCTCAGTTTCAAATCTACGATTCATATCGAATTTCCTATTTTCTCAAGAAATTTAAAACTTGTCAAAATGTTTCTGTCTTATTTTTATATTTATAGCCACAAGGGAATAAAGCTTCGACTTAAATCTTTCTGATGAAAGTAAATAGCGAAGCTGAAGCTCAAAACGAAATATTTCACCGCACTTTTCAGATAACTCCTTAAATATATTACTTGTATTTTACTTGCATAAATAACTATGAATTCTGTAAATTGTCATCCACAGAATTTATAAATTATGTTTGCATAAATACTTAGATATTAATAGGTAGGTGACTGAAAATGCGCAAGACGTGTACAGTTTTAGAAATTTTTTTACAAGATTGAGGAAAAGAGTCCACAACATTTAAAATATTCAAAAAATTTTGGAGTAAGTACATCAAAAGTATTCATTAGAACCAAAAAATTTATTTTCCCCATTTTAGTCCATTTGTAAAATGTGGTTTTTTAAAAGTTGTTTTTTTTATAAAGTATTTGTTTATACAATTCTGAAAAAGGATTTTGCCAGCTTTGTCTCTCACTGAGACTATCTGTCTTGGCTTTACTCCAATTAGCCATGGCTCTCAAGTCTTTCATCACTTCCATCAAGTTGATTTTAATTCAAAAATCAACGGACTCGGTCCAGGCCTTCGGCCTCGACTTCGTTATTAGCCATCTCTAATTATTAACGGTATTTTTATATAGGGATTCAAGTACAATTACCTTTTAATTGACACAAAAATTTAACTACTTAAATAGCTTTGAAAACGTTAAACTCACTTTGAGCCCTTCATTTGTATTGAGAATTATTTGATTAATTATTTATTCTAGGTTATTTTTTTATTTATTTTAAAGTTAAGATAGTAGATCTTGAAAAGTGTTCACGTTCAACATTGGCCTCAAAAAGTACATTAGGCATCAGGGCCATATCCAAGGCGTGGAGGGGGTGTTCACAACCCCTCCCCCTAAAAAAAGTTTGTCCAACTCGTGATAAAGTAACAAAATGCACATAAACCAATTTTGGAAGTTTTATAAAGTTAATTTTTGTACCCTCCCCCTCGAACAAAATTTCTGGATTTGGCCTTGTTAGGCATGCATATCATTATTATCTTACGACTTTAGGTTTTTTCAAACTAAATGATTTTTTACAAGTGATTCTTGTGATACTATTGAAATAAGTGACACCTCTATACTTTTCATAGTATAGCCCTATGTGGTGCCAGGGTACAATTGCACTTTTTCCAGCTATGTTCAATCAATTAAGATTAATAAAAAAAAAAATAAAGCCTAAAAGGCAGTGCTCTGTAACTAAGCAGACGTTAAGGTCCATAAACATATAAGATTCTTCACTAACATGAATTACGGCTCCCACTTCATTCTTCGACACAGCCAAACGCCTCTTTAATAAATAAATTCATCAACTTAACAATAGGCCTCCTCCCTAGATGTACAACCACCTTATTCATTAAAAAAAATCAATTAATATTCAAGGACAAAAAACTTTGAAAACACAGTTCTTAAAATAGAACTTAAAACAAAATGATTCCTTTGCAGTTTAATATATCTACAAAGCTAGTTCAACCAAACTGACTCATGATATTTCCTTAAATTTAAGAAATTCTGAAGAACTAGCACTTTAATAAAACTAAGTTTACTTGATTTATTTAGAGAATCTGAATTGCATACTAAAATTCACTGACATCACGGCCGGTAAAAGACTATTGGGAGCCTCATAAACTAGTGTTTTATTTATGCAGGTTAGTCAAGACTTTCCTAATCTTTAGAAAATATCGTATTTCGGGTTTTTAGTAAAGGGCTAATTCTAAAAGGCGCTAATTTTACTAAGGAGCAGAATTCTAAGAATCTGGGGACTGTTTAACAATAATTTTTATTCGTTTTTAACTTAGCTCTTGGTAAATTTATGACAGTTCATATAACTGACTTACCAATAAAGTGAACATACCAATCGATGCCTTTTTTTTGTTCTTTACGAATATAATAATCTCTTCTACTGCAAATTCAAATTTAAGCACTTTTGACCTAACCTAACCAAACCAAAACTAACCTTATTACAAATAATTTTAG
Source organism: Artemia franciscana (assembly GCF_032884065.1). Lineage (NCBI taxonomy): Eukaryota > Metazoa > Arthropoda > Branchiopoda > Anostraca > Artemiidae > Artemia > Artemia franciscana. The sequence continues at coordinate 33,755,755 of NC_088874.1, read as the reverse complement.
CATTGAGAAAATGTAGCATTATTTTTTCGAAAACGACCAAGAAAACGGCACTGAGAAAACGTAGTATTAATTTGTCAAAAACGAGCGATAATTCATACTTTAATTGAAAATTCGTCATTTTTAAGAGCTCAGAAAGTGCTTAAATTTGAATTTGCGGTAGAAGCGATTATTATATTCGTAAAGGACATACAAAAAGGCATCGAGTGGTATCTCCACTTTATTGGTAAGTCAGTTATATGAACTGTCATAATTTTACCTAGCTCTTTACTTCCATCAGAAAAACTTTGTTTGTTTTTTAAACAATTAACCTTGAATCCCTTGATACTAGAATCTCTAGGCAAAGGTTTATCCCTGCACTCTTCACAATTACAGAAAGAAAATGGGTTACAAACGTGAATATCTTAGGTAGCTTTAAGCCAAACAACTTTGTTGCGATAAGGGATTTGAAAAAACAATTGCATACGGCTTTATGGAGATATTTTTTTTCTCATTTTCATTTGAGATAACCAATCAGCATCATAAATATTTTCTGTCGCAATTTCATAATTTGCATAATCTTGTAACGCAAAGATCTAATCATTAATACTTTTTTAATTGTTTAATTGAGAGTGGTTTTAACTTTTTTGGGCTATTTGATGATTTAAATACAGATTTTTAAAAGTACTGACATGTCATCAAGCTTTAGATTAGGTTTTTATCACACGTAATCCAATAACTCAAAGATCTAATCACTAATCTTTTTTATCTGATTAATTAAGCATAATGTTTAACTTTTTTGAGCAGTTGTATTTCTAAAGAGATTTTTTAAGTGCTGATAGGCTATCAAGCTCTAGATTAGGCTAACATAATATTTTATGAAATTGTACACTTGTAGATGGTGCTTCAGTAGTCTTAAAACAGTCAAGTACGTAGGTTGGAGGCCTTCGTGTTTTAATTTACAAAGTGTTTCGTGATCCAATTATTTTTATCTTTTAAAAAACTCAAAATGATTGATTCCTTATCTTTTAAGATTTTACATCAAATATTTTACAAGAATAGTTTTATGATCAATTACTGAGACAAAACATTGTCTGTATTTACTACTTTCATAATTTGTTTTTTTTTATATTATTTGCGCTTCTCAGTGAAACAAAAATAAAAAGAGAATATACCCAGTGGAGTAATTTATCAACTCCTGGGGGGGGGGGAGTTGGAGCAAAATTTCCCAACTGTGACAGTGAAAAAGGAAAAACGAGCCATATACTACCAAAGGGCAAAGATATACTAAAGAAAAACAGAGAAACCTGTTTCTCTGGATGCTTGTTTCTGCAGGCTTATCTTAGTTTTGACAAGTTATTATGTAGAAACTAAGCTTCAGCTGGGGGAGGGGGCAAAATAAGGTCTGGAGGGGGGAGTTATCCCCTTCCCTCCTGCCCCATAGCAAATTACGCTCCTGAATATCACCTCAATATATAATAAAAATAAAAGACATTTTAGACAAAACAGGGTTTTCCTTTGTTTGGAATGAAGGAAGAGGACTAACGGATATAAATGCAAATTGGGAAAATGACATTAAGATAATACTAGAGAATCAAATGATTCAAAAATGGAGTGAGGAGATAAAAAAAATCAGAAACATTAAAGTTTTATAAGGATGTTAAGGTGGTTTATGGGCAGGAGTTAAACTTTAAGCTGAATTTACCAGCTAGATATTTGACGTTGTGGATGCAGCTCAAGGCTAACTGCCTGCCAACTAGTTCAAGATTTATAAGATATTCTAAAGAAAGATGTTCCAATTGCCCGCTTTGCAGAGTAAAAGAGGATTATATAGTGCATTGCTTAAGCCGGTGCCAGGGGCTCTCTACGATAAGGGAAGGGATATTTGGAAATAATAAGTTGATACTTCCAGGTGTCTTAAATAGTACGTCGCCTCAGTTTATTTGTAGAGTAGCAAGGTATCTGAAGATTTTGTTAAATATAAAAAAATAATAATAATAAATAAAAAAAGAAATCTCAGTATAAATGTAATGTTTTATTTATGTCTTTTTCCGATGCTAAGCGTTCTTTTCAAGGACCGTGTTTTTAAGTATTAACTACTAATATTAGGTTAATGGAGTGTTTCATTTAAGCGTTTCATGATGATCGCTGATCAAAGTTTATGTTATTTGTGTCTTTCGTTTATGTTATTGTGCAGTGTTCATGGCTGTATATTTGGCTTTAAAATACGCTTATCTATCTATCTATCTATAATACGAAACAAATGACCACTTGTTTGCTGGAGTTATTATATAAAAGTAATAAATCATACTAGCCTATTTTAATACCAATAAAATAGATTTTACAGTAAAATTTGCCTATTTTTCTTTTTATATTCTGTTTTCCCGAATGATATATTAATAATATCCAAGCCCTACTCCAATTAGCGTTTCTCATTCAGTGAATTAAAAAATTGAAATGCGAGAAATTTTAAACCGCCTTAACTATTCGTAAATTTCTGTTCTAGTACCATATGTCCCTCCATCTACAAGCTGACACCTGCATCACACCTGAGCACGTGCCATATGAGGACACAAACTTGCGCTCTAATCAAGAAATGGGACAGCCAAGCTATAGAAGACATGCGATGGATCATAAAGTGCTGGGCAAAAAAGCATATCCTGATATATCAAGCTTTATAAGAGGCAGCACCGTTTAATTTTGTTTCTTTAATATTTATTTATATTTTTCAGACTAAATAAAAACACAATTTTTCCGACTATTAAAATTGCTAGAGTAAAGAGCGACATCGAAATTTAAAACGAACAGAAATTATTCCATAGATGAGGGCATTGCCCCTTCCTCAAATCCTCGATCGTTACGCTTAGTTTTCATAGTGTTTTAAGAAAGCTTCTTATTCCAACTCAACGGCCCTCGTGTTTAAGCAGTCGTTCTTAAGAAATACCGACAAAAAGTCAAACTTTAGCGTAAAGAGCGAAGAGTTTATAAGGACAACAACACCCTCGTATATAGGAAAAAAATGTTTCCGAATTAAGGTTTAATTTTTCTCCTTACTTTCATAACTCTGATTTCCTGCTGATAAATTGTATATACAAATATTTTTAGATAGATTGCCAGTGTCCCGCTTTTTCATTTTTCTGGCATAAGAACTTAAATTCCAGGTTGTGATTACAGTTTTGGACAAAATTTGAATGTTTAGTCAAAATCTTCGATGAATAGTAGAATTGTTGAAAAAGTCCTCAAAACTATTTTTAATATTGAATTTTGGGTATACGAGAACGGGTATTATCAAACAGTTCGTGGTAAAGAACCGTAGTAAGGAGCGACCCGGCTCAATAGTAACCAAAACTCTAAAAAATTGAATTTTGATATCAATAGCTACATCAAAAGAATTGTATTTTAATGCTGATTTTAAATATATAAGTTTAATCAAGTTTAGTCTTACCCATCAAAAGTTACGAGCCTGCAAAAATTTGCCTTATTTAAGAAAATAGGGAAAAACACCCCCTAAAAGTAGTAGAATCTTAACGAAAATGACACCATCAGATTCAGTATATCAGAAAACCCTCTTGTAGAAGTTTCAAGCTCCTATCTACAAAAATGTGGAATTTCGTATTTTTTGCCAGAAGACAAATCACGGGTGCGTGTTTATTTGTTTGTTTTTTTTCTTTTTTCTTTTTCCCAGGGGTCATCGTATCGACCAAATGGTCCTAGAATGTCGCAAGAGGGCTCATTCTAACGGAAATGAAAAGTTCTAGTGCCCTTTTTAAGTGACCAAGAAAATTAGAGGGCATCTAGGCCCCCTCCCACGCTCATTTTTCCCAAAGTCAGCAAATCAAAATTTTGAGATAGCCATTTTGTTCAGCATAGTCGAAAACCATAATAACTATGTCTTTGGAGATGACTTACTCCCCCACAATCCCTGGGGGAGGGGCTGCAAGTTACAAACTTTGACCAGTGTTTACATATAGTAATGGTTATTGGGAAGTGTACAGACGTTTTCAGGGGGATTTTATTTTGTTTGGGGGTGGGGCTGAGGGGAGGGGGCTATGTTGGAGGATCTTTCCTTGGAGGAATCTGTCATGGGGGAAGAAAAATTCAATGAAAAGAGCGCAGGATTTTCTAGCATTACTATAAGAAAACAATGAAAAATAAATATGAAAACGTTTTTTCAAATGAAAGGAAGGGATAGCATTGAAACTTAAAACGAACAGAGATTATTACGCAAATGAGGGGTTCTAAAAATACTTTAGCATAAAGGGCGAGGTATTTAGGAGGAGATAAATACCTCGCTCTTTATGCTAAAGTATTTTTAGTAAAGATAAAGATAAAGTATCTTTAAGTCTTCATCTCCGCTCAGCAAAATCAATCAATCATATTTCATATTCCTTGGTACTTTACCAGCTTAGTTAAGGAAGTCTCAAGCCCCTAATTGCTAGTCATCCTCTATTAGCCCATTCGTCATGGTGTGTTTACCAAAACAAACGCGGTTCCAGGATTTTCAAACAGTGATGAGAGATAAACCAATTAGTTAGGCACGTAAAATACACAAACATTTAGGGATGGCGAGAAGAAGTTAGTAAATAGTCGAAAGAATGCAGGAGTGACAAACTGATGAAGTGATGAACAGACACTATTTACGCTACAAGCTCCTCTTCACAAGTCAGAGTTAAACTTAATGCTAAGCAATATCACCTTGCAGATTAAACCCTATCACCTCAACGTCATCAGCAATGACATGACGGTATTTGTGCTGGAATTGTACTTGAAGGTAATAAACGCCAGCAAAATTTATCTTACTAAATTAAGTATAATTTTTAATTGCTAATACTAAACTTAAATTTTGGCCAGTATTTACACAGAGAAAGGGAGAAAAACCTTGCACTATAATATTTCCTTATAATTCGTCTTTTACAATTAAATAGCTTTTGTGCGTTATGATGAGAGCTCTAAAATCAGTGATTTCTTGAGGGACAGGGGGGGGGGATTCAGACCACTACCCTTAAAAATTATGAAAAACTTATATAAGATTATTTTGACTCGGACTATAAAATGTCCAATGTGACCCTCCAGACGTAAACCTCCTTCCCGAAAACAGTGGCGTAGCCAAAGGAGGGTAAAAAATGGACAACATAAAATAAAACACTAAAAGGTATTACAGATTTACTATTGTTAAGTATTTTTTGCAGTTGTTTTCTAATTTGTTCTCATTTCCTCCTTCCGATTTAATTCATGTCTCAACCCCTTTTTCGGACCTCCCCCATGGAATGAATCAGACTTTTTCTGATAAGGAAATCAAGCGTCGTCACTGGGCCCATTATAATCAGTGGGGTAATACGAGTCGAGAACAACTCCAAGGGTTAAATTGCCTTTTATTAGATCAAATAAAAAGAAAACAAGTTTATAACTGAAATTAAGGAGCGACATTAACACTTAAAACAAACAGATATTAATCCGTATGTGAAAGGGCCTGTCCCCTCATCAACTCCCCACTTTTTACACTAAAGTTTCACTCGTTGTCACAACTCTACTTAATAAAACAATAAAAACTTTAGCGCAAAGAGCGGGACGTTTTGGAGGGAACAGCCCCTTTCGTATACGAAATAATTTTTGTTCGTTCTAGGTTTTAATGTCACTCCTTGCTTTCAGTTTGAAAACTTGCTTTTTTTTTTATTTAATTTCTGAACATTTTTGAATTAATGCAGGTTTTGAATTTGTCTCACCGAACATGAATATATAAAACAAAATTTTTATATTAATTTTACTCTTTCTAAACTAAACATAACCTTATAATAACCTAAGCTTGATTTTTGTTCAAGTTATTTAAGAATGAGTCCGGTATCACAAAGGCTATTTAATTAGAATAATAATTTCAATTCAAAAGTTAAAAAAGAAACTTTAGCGTAAGAGCGAGCTATTGAGGAGAGGCGATCCATATCATATATGTAATATTTTCTGTTCGTTTTAAGCTTTAGTGTTGCTTCTTACTTTCAGTTGAAAAAACTTGTTTTTTCTTTAATTGCTGATCATTTTAATTTTTGATCCCCCATCAGAATTTTCTCTATGGAAAGATTCTCCCACGTGACTTAAAATAGCGATATTCGCGGAACTAATTTTCTAAGGCATAGTAACAAAACGGCCAAAGAGTCCAAATTATTTTTATTAAAATAAAAGTTGTTACAAGTTGAGCAATTCTCAAATGACTGGCAAAAGAAAAGATCTTTAAAATATATACGTAATATTTCATGTTCCTTTTAAGTTCTAATGGTATTCCTTATTTTAAGTTGGAAAAAACCTGTTTTTTATTATTTAATGACAACCACAAATCGAAGACAAACAATACCTTTGGTTTATTATCACATACAAATCATAGTTATAAAGCTGCTTAAGGCAAAATAAATGTCAAAATTGGCCAGAAAATAACACAAATTACTAACAATCTGTATAAATATATACAGATAATAATCTGTATGTAATAGAACCTATGAGGCCAACAATTAAATCAGTATTATGTTGTTTTGCCGTTGGAATTTCCACCTCTTGTGCCTTAGGATCTATTTGGTGGATCGTTAAAAAATATAGACAATCTCAAGCGGATGCTAAAGTTAGAGTTGACAATACCATTTTGATGGACCAAAACGAAAGTAGTGAGATCTGTGCAAGCACATCACCTGTTGAAAAAAATCCTTGAAAATGAAGTAGTTGTTCTAGACCAAAATCAAGCTTCTAATGTGCTCAGTAGGGCAAACAATGAGCTCATCAAAACCCCATCGAAATTAGCTCCAGATGAGGGAGGTGACGAAACCATTTCTCTACATGTTGACATCTTGTCAGAGCCTACTGAAGCAAAAGAAGATTGTCCTACCAAGCTTCCGAAAGGTATTGTATCCTTAGTAAAAAGAGAGCTTAGTGAAGAAAGAGTAGCAATGATTAAAGAAATCTTGAAATCCAAAGAGAATTTAACTGGCCCAAAAAATTCCTCAAAAAAATTTGAAAACGATGCTAAAGACCAAAATCAGTGTTCTGGTTGGCTCAACTTATCAATTAATGAGCTCATCAAGACTTTTGCAAAAGTGGACCCAGATGGGGGAGATGATGAAACCATTTCACTTCCTATTGGCTTCTTGACAGAGCTTATAGAAACAGAAAAAGAAGGTCTTACCAAGCTTCCGAAAGTTTCCAGAGCTTTAGAAATAGGAGAGCCTAGTGAAGAAAAAGCAGCACCGGTTGAAGATATTATTAAGGCAAAAGAAGATCCAGCTGACCCAAGACCTTCATCAGAGCATGATGAAAATGAAGGAATTTTGAAAGACCAAAATCAATCTTCTAATATGCTCACTTTGCCGATCAGTAAGCTCATTAAGACTCCAGTAAAAGTTGCTCCAGATAAGAGGGAAGAAGATCACAAGTCTCATTTTGAGACTAATGAAAGAAAAGGGAAGCCCCCAAAAGACTATTGAGGAGACAGGAGAAGCCAATTCTCAAAATGATTTCTCAAGAGATCCCAAGAGATATCTTTCAATACGAAGTTCAGAAAAATGTAACATTCATTTCATAAAACCTTCATATGAGAGACGTCAGGTGTGCTGGTTTAATGAAAATAACATCTGTCGCAATGGTCACAGGTGCCTCTTTTACCACAAACCATCTCTGAAAACATCTTCAAAAAGTCATTCTCACACTCAGGTTTTTCTGGAATTCAATTTTTTTTTTCTTTAATTTTATGCAATGTGAGTATATCCACATTTCGTATATCCATTTCTATTCCATGTATCCACACTGGTATATTAGAACTAGCTGATGGTATATAAGTCCTAGCTATATTCAAAAGCTATTCCAAAAGATGTCATGCAAAATTGTTTGTACAACTGGGGTTTGTAGCAACTGGGCTTTTTCTCGTCATTCCCACACTCAGATTTTTTGGAATTTAGTTGTTGTTTTTTTTTTTTTTTTCATACAATGCGGGACACATTGTATTTCAGTTTCTGCTCCATATATCCGTACTGGTCTATTAGTGCAAGTCCTAGCTATATTCAAAAGCTATTCCGAAAGGTGTCATGTAAAAATTCTTGCACAACTGGGGTTTATAGCAACTGGGCTCGTCATTCTCACGCTCAGGTTTTCTGGAATTCAGTTGAGAAGCTATGAATCTCTTCTGCTATTACTCCAAGATATTTCACAGACGGTACAAGCTCAATACGGTAAGATCCAACATTTAATTCCTTTAATCAAGGATAATAATCGGATGATCTTGAAAACAATTACCCAAAGAGATTTCTTATAACTTATTTTTAGGTGATTAACCTTCATCGACTTTTCTATCCTTGACATATTATCTCTGGTCGTAGTTAGTAATTCACTATCTAATCTTGCTGCTACCGTAAGACATGCATCATCCACAAACAACAATACAGATTGGATAGGGTCTCTTTGTATTTGGGCTCTTCCAACTTCAATATACAGCCCACCAAGTGCTAAGTATAGGTTTCAAACATATATTGCAAACAATAGTGGTCCTAAGGGGGAACCTTGTGGGATTCCATAGCTTACATTATAATGTATTGATGGACCTCCAATTTCATAAAAAAAGGACTCGATCTTCAAGATAAGAAGGAAAAAGTCCCAATGAATACAAAAAAAGAGACTAAGATTCTCTCAAGTGAATAAATAACAAAGCGGACAGCTAGGCCATGTTTATCCGATTTTGAATGGAGCTTTGAATAAATTTGAATGTAATATGAAAAAAATGGCATGAACTTTTCTGAATTTTTTCTAGCATCTTCCAAACCGTGTATATCTACTTGACCATTTATTTAAAGATGGGTCGTGATAATAATAGCAGTAGCGATTATTGCAATATCCTTGTATATAAAAACGATATTGTTCCCGTGCTTCATAGAGTTTTTCTGTTAAGAGTCTTTTTTTCTTCTGCTTTCCTTGCTTTAAGAGCTGGATTTACAGCTGACATTGTTTTTGAAGATGTTTTCAGAGATGGTTTGTGGTAATAGAGGCACCTGTGTGGTAACCAGCACACCTGACGTCTCTCATATGAAGTTTTTTGAAACGAATGTTATATTTTTCTGAACTTCGTATTGAAAGATATCTTTTGGGATCTCTTGAGAAATCATTTTGAGAATTGGCTTCTCCTGTCTTCTCAAAAGTCTTTTGGGGCTTCCCTTTTCTTTCATTAGTCTCAAAATGAGACTTGTGTTCTTCTTCCCTCTTATCTGGAGCAACTTTTACTGGAGTCTTAATGAGCTCACTGATCGGCAAAGTGAGCATATTAGAAGATTGATTTTGGTCTCTCAAAACTCCTTCATTTTCATCATGCTCTGATGAAGGTCTTGGGTCAGTTGGATCTTCTTTTGCCTTAATAATATCTTCAACCGGTGCGGCTTTTTCTTCACTAGGCTCTCCTATTTCTAAAGCTCTGGAAACTTTCGGAAGCTTGGTAAGACCTTCTTTTTCTGTTTCTATAACCTCTGTAAAGAAGCCAATAGGAAGTGAAATGGTTTCATCATCTCCCCCATCTGGGTCCACTTTTGCAAAAGTCTTGATGAGCTCATTAATTGGTAAATTGAGCCAACCAGAACACTGATTTTGGTCTGTAGCATCATTTTCAAAATTTGTTGATGAACTTTTTGGGCCAGTTATATTTTCTTTGACCTTAAAGACTTCTTTAACCATTGCTCCTTTTTCTTCACTAGGCTCTCCTTTTACTAAGGCTCCAATATCTTTCGGAAGCTTGGTAGGACAATCTTCTTTTGCTTCAGTAGGCTCTGACAAGATGTCAACATGTAGAGAAATGGTTTCATCACCTCCCTCATCCGGAGTCAATTTCGATGGGGTTTTGATGAGCTCATTGTTTGCCCAAGTGAGCACATTAGAAGCTTGATCTTGGTCTTGAACAACTACTTCATTTCCAAAGATTTTTTCAAAAGGTGATGTACTTACACAGATCTCACTACTTTCGTTTTGGTCCATCAAAATGGTATTGTCAACTCTAACCTTAGCATCCGCTTGGGATTGTCTATTTTTTAACGATCCACCAAATAGATCCTAAGGCACAAGAGGTGGAAATTCCAACGGCAAAACACTTACATAATACTGATTTAATTGTAGGCTTCATAGGTACTTTACAAGATTCCATACTTTAATGGATAACATACCCTGGGATTCCGACCTATATAGTAAAAATAACGTCATGATATCATCAATGACGTCATTTACAAATAAAAAGACTGCAAGTTGGTTGCAACTTTAATGACGTCTGGTAGCTTATTATTTTAACTAATCTTAGCACTAGAGGCTACAGCAAAAAAATGATGAAAAACGAGCCTGAGAAAATTTGCCTTATTTTCGAAAAAAGGGGGAGACATCCCTTAAAAGGCATAGAATCTTAATGAAAATCAGACCATCAGGTTTAGCGTATCAGAGAATCCTACTGTAGAGGTTTCAAGCTCCTATCTGCACAAATGTGGAATTTTGTATTTTTTGCCAGAAGAAAGATCATGGATGCGTGTTTGTTTGTTTGTTTTTTTTTTGTTGTTTTTTTCCCAGGATGATCGTATCGACCCAGTGGTCCTAGGTTTCTTAGGAAGGGATCTTTGAAGTTCTTTTTAAGTTACTAAAAAAATTGGTGGGCAACTAGGCCCCCTCCCACGCTCATTTTTTCTAAAGTCACCGGATAAAATTTTTAGATAGCCATTTTGTTCGACCTAGTCGAAATATCTACTTACTATGTCTTTGAGGATGACCTAATCCCACAGACTCCCAGGGAGAAGGGCTGCAAGTTATGAACTTTGCCCATTGCTTGCATATAGAGTAGTATTTGTTATTGGGAAGTATACAGACGTTTTCAGGTGGATTTTTTTCTGGTGCAGGAGGAGGGGGATCGGGTGGAGAGGACTACGTGGGAGGATCTTTCCATGGAAGAATTTTTCACGAGGGACGAGAATTTCCATGAAGGGGGCGCTGAATTTCCCAGCATTATTTAAAAAACAATCAGATATTGTATAAAAAACAAGTTTTTCAACTGAAAGTAAGGAGTAACATTAAAAATAGAAATGAAAAGAAATTATTGCGTATATGAGTGGGCTCGTCCCCTCGTCAATACCTCGACACTAAACCATATCACCTCGCAGATTAAACCCCACCACCTCAACATCATCTGCAATAACATGACGGTATTTGTGCTGGAATTGTACTTTACGGTAAAAAACGCCAGCAAAATTTATCTTACTAAATTAAGTACAATTTTTAGTGTCTAATACTAAACTTAAATTTTGGCCAGTATTTACAGTATTTACACAGAGAAAGGGAGAACAACCTTGCACTATAATATTTCCTGATAATTCGTCTTTTACAATTAAATAGCTTTTGTGCGTCATGATGAGAGCTCTATGATCAGTGATTTCTTGAGGGACGGAGGGGGGGGGGTTAAGACCACTACCCCTAAAAATTATGGAAAACTTATATGTGATTATTTTAACTCGGACTATAAAATGTCCAATGTGACCCTCCCGACGTAAATCTTCTTCCCGAAAACAGTGGCGTAGCCAAAGGAGGGTAAAAATTGGACGACATAAAATAAAACACTAAAAGGTTTTACACCTTTACTATTGTTAAGTATTTTTTGCAGTTTTTTTCTTATTTGTTGCCATATCCTCCTTCCGATTTAATTCGTGTCTCAACCCCTTTTCGGACCTCCCCCATGGAATGATTCAGCCTTTTTCTGATAAGGAAATCAAGCTTAGTCACTGGGCCCATTATAATCAGTGTGGTAATACGAATCGAGAACAACTCCAAGGGTTAAATTGCCTTTTATTAGATTAAATAAAAAGAAAAACAAGTTTATAACTGAAATTAAGAAGCGACATTAAAACTTAAAACAAACAGAAATTATTCCGTATATGAAAGAGGCTGTCCCCTCATCAACGCTCCACTTTTTACACTAAAGTTTGACTCGTTGTCACAACTTTACTTAATAAAACAATAAAAACTTTAGCGCAAAGAGCGGGACGTTTAGGAGGGAACAGCCCCTTTCGTATACGAAATAATTTTTGTTCGTTTTAGGTTTTAATGTCACTCCTTGCTTTCAGTTTGAAAACTTGCTTTTTTTTATTTAATTTCTGAACATTTTTGAATTAATGCAGGTTTTGAATTTGTCTCACCGAACATGAATATCTAAAACAAAATTTTTATATTAATTTTACTCTTTCTAAACTAAATATAACCTTATAATAACCTTAGCTTGATTTTTGTTCAAGTTATTTAAGAATGAGTCCGGAATCACAAAGGCTATTTAATTAGAATAATAATTTCAGTTAGAAGTTAAAAAAGAAACTTTAGCGTAAGAGCGAGCTATTGAGGAGAAGCGATCCATCTCATGTATGTAATATTTTCTGTTCATTTTAAGCTTTAGTGTTGCTTCTTACTTTCAGTTGAAAAAACTTGTTTTTTCTTTAATTGCTGATCATTTTAATTACTGATCCCCATCAGAAATTTCTCCATGGAAAGATTCTCCCACATGACTTAAATTAGCGATATTTACGGAACTAATTCTCTATGGCATAGTAATAAAACGGTCAAAGAGGTCGAAACTATTTTTATTAAAATAAAAGTCACAAGTTGAGAAATTCTCAAATGACTGGCAAAAGAAAAGATCTTTAAGATGTATACGTAATAATTCATGTTTGTTTTAAGTTCTAATGGTATTCCTTATTTTCAGTTGGAAAAAACCTGTTTTTCATTATTTAATGACAAACACAAGCCGAAGACATACAATACCTTTTGTTTATTTTGACATACAAATCATAGTTATGAAGCTGTTTAAGGTCAAATTAAATGTCAAAATTGGCCAGAAAATAACACCAATTACTAATAATCTGTACAAAATTATTAATGTACAATTAATAATTAATAAATTATAATTAATTTAATAATTAATTTGTATTAAAGTTTGCATAAATTATAAATAACACAAACTAACAACAAAGTATTGCTTATATAAGCCACTGTTTAACAAAAGCAGAACTTTAGCGTAAAGAGGAGGATATTGAATAGGGGGTGAACTTCCTCATATATGTAGCATGAAGGGGTTCGCCCATTCGTCAATACCTCGCTCTTTACGCTAAAGTTCGAATTTTTGTTCCAATGCTTTAAGAATGACCTCTGATTCACAAAGGCCGTTTAACTAGAATAAATAGCTCTTTTGAAATTACGAAAAATACTTTAGCGTCAAGAGCGAGGTATTGACGAGGAGACGAGCCCACTCATATACGCAATAATTTCTTTTCATTTCTAGTTTTAATGTTACTCCTTATTTTCAGTTGAAAAACTTGTTTTTTATTCAATATCTGATTGTTTTTTAAATAATGCTTGGAAATCCAGCGCCCCCTTCCTGGAATTCTCTTCCCCCGTGAAAAATTCTTCCATGGAAAGATCCTCCCACGTAGTCCTTTCCACCAGATCCCCCTCCTCCCGCACCAGAAAAAAATCCACCTTAAAACGTCTGTATGCTTCCCAATAACAAATATTATCCTATATGTAAGCAATGGACAAAGTTCATAACTTGCAGCCCTTCCCCCGGGGATTGTGCGGGATGAGGTCATCCTCAAAGACATAGTTAGTAGATATTTCGACAATGTTGAACAAAATGGCTATCTAAAAATTTTTATCCGGTGACTTTAGAAGAAATGAGTGTGGGAGGGGGCCTAGTTTCCCACCAATTTTTTAGTAACTTAAAAAGGGCACTTGGACTTTTAACTTCAAAAGAGCCCTCCCTCAAAAACCTAGGACCACTGGGTCGATACGATCATCCGTGGGAAAAAAAAACAACAAAAAAACAAACAAACACGCATCCATGATCTTTCTTCTGGCAGAAAATACAAAATTCCACATTTGTGCAGAAAGGAGCTTGAAACCTCTACAGTAGGATTCTCTGATACGCTAAATCTGATGGTGTGATTTTCATTCTATGCCTTTTAAGGGATGTCTCTCCCTTTTTTCGGAAATAAGGGAAATTTTCTCAGGCTCGTTTTTCATAATTTTTTTTTTTTGCTATAGTCTCTAGTGCTAAGATTAGTTAAAATAATAAGCTACCAGACGTCATTAAGGTTACAATCAGCTTGCAGCCTTTAAATTTGTAAATGATGTCATTGATGATGTCATGACGTTATTTTTACTATATAGGTCGGAATCCCAGGTTATGTTATCCATTAAAATATTGAATCTAGTAAAGTACCTATGAGGCCCACAATTAAATCAGTATTATGCTGTTTTGCCGTTGGAATTTCCACCTCTTGTGCCTTAGGATCTATTTGCTGGATCGTTAAAAAATATAGACAATCTCAAGCGGATGCTAAGGTCAGAGTTGACAATACCATTTTGATGGACGAAAACGAAAGTACTGAGATCTGTGCAATCACATCACCTGTTGAAAAAATCTTTGGTAATGAAGTAGTTGTTCAAGACCAAAATCAAGCTTCTAATGTGCTCGCTTGTGCAAACAATGAGCTCATCAAGACCCCATCGAAATTGGTTCCAGATGAGGGAGGTGATGAAACCATATCACTTCCTATTGGCTTCTTGACAGAGCTTAAAGAAACAGAAAAAGAAGGTCTTACCAAGCTTCCGGAAGTTTCCAGAGCTTTAGAAATAGGAGAGCCCAGTGAAGAAAAAGCAGCACCGGTCGAAGATATTATTAAGGCAAAAGAAGACCCAACTGACCCAAGGCCTTCATCAGAGCATGATGAAACTGAAGGAATTTTGAGAGACCAAAATCAATATTCTAATATGCTCACTTTGCCGATCAGTGAGCTCATCAAGACTTTTGCGAAAGTGGACCCAGATGGGGGAGATGATGAAACTATTTCACTTCCTATTGGCTTCTTGACAGAGCTTAAAGAAACAGAAAAAGAAGGTCTTACCAAGCTTCCGGAAGTTTCCAGAGCTTTAGAAATAGGAGAGCCCAGTGAAGAAAAAGCAGCACCGGTCGAAGATATTATTAAGGCAAAAGAAGATCCAACTGACCCAAGACCTTCATCAGAGCATGATGAAAATGAAGGAATTTTCACAGACCAAAATCAATCTTCTAATATGCTCACTTTGCCGATAAGTGAGCTCATTAAGACTCCATCAAAAGTTGCTCCATATAAGAGGGAAGAAGAACACCAGTCTGATTTTGAGACTAATGAAAGAAAAAAGAAGCCCCAAAACACTATTGAGGAGACAGGAGAAGCCAATCCTCAAAATGATTTCTCAAGAGATCCCAAAAGATATTTTTCAATACGAAGTTCAGAAAAATGTAACATTCGTTTCAAAAAACCTTCATATGAGAGACGTCAGGCGTGCT
Organism: Artemia franciscana; assembly: GCF_032884065.1. Classification (NCBI taxonomy): domain Eukaryota; kingdom Metazoa; phylum Arthropoda; class Branchiopoda; order Anostraca; family Artemiidae; genus Artemia; species Artemia franciscana. Next base: position 33,740,424 of record NC_088874.1, on the reverse strand, counting down.
GGTTTAATGAAAATAGCACCTGTCGCAATGGTGACAGGTGCTTCTATTACCACAAACCATCTCTGAAAACATCTTCAAAAACAATGTCAGTTGTAAATCCAGCTCCTAAAGCAAGGAAAGCAGAAGAAAAAAAGACTCTTAACAGAGAAACTCTATGAAGCACGGGAACACTGTCGTTTTTATATACAAGGATATTGCAATAACCGCTACTGCCATTATTATCACGACCCATCTTTAAATACGGGGTCAAGTAGATATACACGGTTTGGAAGATGCTAGAATCCCAGTTGATCCCAGTTGTGCAAGAATGTTTACATAACACCTTTCGGAATAGCTTTTGAATATAGCTACGACTTGCACTAATACACCAGTACGGATATATGGAGCAGAAATGGAAATACGATGTGTCCCACATTGTGTGAAATAAAAAAAACAACGACAACTAAATTCCAGAAAACCTGAGTGTGGGAATGACGAGAAAAAGTCCAGTTGCTACGAACCCCAGTTGTACAAAAAAAATTTGCATGACATCTTTTGGAATACCTTTTGAATATAGTTAGGAATTATATACCACTAGCTAGTACTAGTATACCAGTGTGGATACATGGAGTAGAAATGGAAATACAAAAAGGTTCAAATTGCATGAAATTAAAAAAAAAACAAAAAACAACTGAATTCCAGAAAACCTGAGCGTGAGAATGACGAGAATTATCCCAGTTAATATAAACCCCAGTTGTGCAAGAATCTTTACATGACACCTTTTGGAATAGCTTTTGAATATAGCTACGACTTGCACTAATACACCAGTATGGATATATGGAGCAGAAATGGAAATACGATGTGTCCCACATTGTGTGAAATAAAAAAAAACAACGACAACTAAATTCCAGATAACCTGAGTTTGGGAATGACGAGAAAAAGCCCAGTTGCTACAAACCCCACTTGTACAAACATTTTGCGTGGCATCTTTTGGAATAGCTTAGAATATAGCTAGGACTTATGTACCATTAGCTAGTACTAATATACCAGTGTGGATACCTGGAGTAGAAATGGAATGTTTAATGTGTGTTTATTGTTTATAATGTATGGGGTAATGTTTTTAAAATTCCTTAAAACCAGTATTTATATTTATGATTGTTTAATGTGTGTTTATTGTTTATAATGTATGGGGTAATGTTTTTAAAAGTCCGATGCCAGATTAAAACTACTGTTTTACTACTGTCGTCTGCAGCAACTCATTGCTGACAATTTTCTTAAAAAGCCAATCACCAGCACTTATATTTATGATTGTTTAATGTGTGTTTATTTTTTATAATGTATGGGGTAATGTTTTTAAAAGTCCGACGCCGGATTAAAAGTACTGTTTTACTACAGTCGTCTGCAGCAACTCGTTGCTGACAATTTTTTAAAAAGCCAATCACCAGGACTTATATTTATGATTGTTTAATGTGTGTTTATTGTTTATAATGTATGGGGTAATGTTTTTAAAAGTCCTTAAAACCAGTATTTATATTTATGATTGTTTAATGTGTGTTTATTGTTTATAATGTATGGGGTAATGTTTTTAAAAGTCCGATGCCAGATTAAAACTACTGTTTTACTACTGTCGTCTGCAGCAACTCGTTGCTGACAATTTTTTAAAAAGCCGATCACCAGGACTTATATTTATGATTGTTTAATGTGTGTTTATTGTTTATAATGTATGGGGTAATGTTTTTAAAAGTCCTTAAAACCAGTATTTATATTTATGATTGTTTAATGTGTGTTTATTTTTTATAATGTATGGGGTAATGTTTTTAAAAGTCCGACGCCGGATTAAAACTACTGTTTTACTACTGTCGTCTGCAGCAACTCGTTGCTGACAATTTTTTAAAAAGCCAATCACCAGGACTTATATTTATGATTGTTTAATGTGTGTTTATTGTTTATAATGTATGGGGTAATGTTTTTAAAAGTCCTTAAAACCAGTATTTATATTTATGATTGTTTAATGTGTGTTTATTGTTTATAATGTATGGGGTAATGTTTTTAAAAGTCCGATGCCAGATTAAAACTACTGTTTTACTACTGTCGTCTGCAGCAACTCATTGCTGACAATTTTCTTAAAAAGCCAATCACCAGCACTTATATTTATGATTGTTTAATGTGTGTTTATTTTTTATAATGTATGGGGTAATGTTTTTAAAAGTCCGACGCCGGATTAAAACTACTGTTTTACTACTGTCGTCTGCAGCAACTCGTTGCTGACAATTTCTTAAAAAAGCCAATCACCAGCACTTATATTTATGATTGTTTATTATCGTTGAACTCGTTTCTGACAATTTTTTTAAAAAGCCAATCACCAGCACTTATATTTATGATTGTTTAATGTGTGTTTATTGTTTATAATGTATGGGGTAATGTTTTTAAAAGTCAGATGCAGGATTAAAACTACTGTTTTACTACTGTCATCTGCAGCAACTCGTTGCTGACAATTTTTGTAAAAAGCCAATCACTGGCACTTATATTTATGATTTTTTATTGTGTGTTTGTTGTTCATAATGTATGGGGTAATGTTTTTAAAGTCCAATACCAGATTAAAACTACTGTTTTACTACGGTCGTCTGCAGCAACCCGTTGCTGACAATTTTTTTAAAAAGCCAATCACCAGCATTTATATTTATAATTGTTTAATGTGTGTTTATTGTTTATAATGTATGGGGTAATGTTTTTAAAAGTCCGATGCCGGATTAATACTACTGTTTTACTACCGTCGTCTGCAGCAACTCATTGCTGGCAATTTTCTTGAAATCCAATCACCAGCACTTATATTTATGATTGTTTAATGTGTGTTTATTGTTTATAATGCATGGGGTAATGTTTTAAAAGTCCGATGTCGGATTAAAACTACTGTTTTACTACTGTCTTCTGCAGCAACTCGTTGCTGACAATTTTTAAAAAAAGCCAATCTCCAGCACTTATATTTATGATTGTTTATGATTGTTGAACTCGTTGCTGACAATTTTTTTTAAAAAGCCAATCACTAGCACTTATATTTATGATTGTTTAATGCGTGTTTATTGTTTATAATGTATGGGGTAATGTTTTTAAAAGTCCGATGCCGGATTAAAACTAATGTTTTACTACTGTCGTCTGCAGCAACTCGTTGCTGACAATTTTTTAAAAAAGCCAATCACCAGCACTTATATTTATGATTGTTTATGATTGTTGAACTCGTTGCTGACAATTTTTTTAAAAAGCCAATCACCATCACTTATATTTATGATTGTTTAATGTGTGTTTATTGTTTATACTGCATGGGGTAATGTTTTAAAAGTCCGATGTCGGATTAAAACTACTGTTTTACTACTGTCGTCTGCAGCAACTCGTTGGTAACAATTGTTTTAAAAAGCCAATCACCAGGACTTATATTTATGATTGTTTAATGTGCGTTTATTGTTTATAATGTATGGAGTAATGTTCTTAAAAATCCGATGCTGGATTAATACTACTGTTTTACTACTGTCGTCTGCAGCAACTCGTTGCTGACAATTTTTTAAAAAGCCAATCACCAGGACTTATATTTATGATTGTTTAATCTGTGTTTATTGTTTATAATGTATGGGGTAATGTTTTTAAAAGTCCGATGCCAGATTAAAACTACTACTGTCGTCTGCAGCAACTCGTTGGTAACAATTGTTTTAAAAAGCCAATCACCAGGACTTATATTTATGATTGTTTAATGTGCGTTTATTGTTTATAATGTATGGGGTAATGTTTTTAAAAGTCCGATGCCGGATTAAAACTACTGTTTTACTACTGTCGTCTGCAGCAACTCGTTGCTGACAATTTTTTAAAAGCCAATCACCAGCACTTATATTTATGATTGTTTAATGTGTGTTTATTGTTTATAATGTATGGGGTAATGTTTTTAAAAGTCCGATGCCGGATTAAAACTACTGTTTTACTACTGTCGTCTACAGCAACTCGTTGCTGACAATTTTTTAAAAAAGCCAATCACCAGCACTTATATTTATAATTGTTTATGATTGTTGAACTCGTTGCTGACAATTTTTTTAAAAAGCCAATCACCATCACTTATATTTATGATTGTTTAATGTGTGTTTATTGTTTATAGTGCATGGGGTAATGTCTTAAAAGTCCGATGTCGGATTAAAACTACTGTTTTACTACTGTCGTCTGCATCAACTCATTGCTGACAATTTTCTTAAAAAGCCAATCACCAGCACTTATATTTATGATTGTTTAATGTGTGTTTATTGTTTATAATGTATGCGGTAATGTTTTTAAAAGTCCGCTGCCGGATTAAAACTACTGTTTTACTATTGTCGTCTGCAGCAACTCATTGCTGACAATTTTTTTAAAAAGCCAATCACCAGCACTTATATTTATGATTTTTTAACGTGTGTTTATTGTTTTTAATGTATGGGGTAATGTTTTTAAATTCACAAAGAAGCGTGTTAGTTAAATAGTTACTTTTCTTCCTTACCGCTTGAATGGTACCTACTTCAAAAGCACCCCTTCTCTCCAATAATCCCGGTTAGGGACAGTAAAGTCCGATGCCGTATTCATTACCTTATCGCTAAACCGTGGTAAAGTTACAAGAAAATATATGTAAAAGAACAAAAAAGTTTATAACAGTTTGGAAGTGAAAGAAGATTTATTTTGCAAGGAAGGTTTAGAGACAGTAGGATTTAAAGGTACTGGTAGTATTAAAAAGGTACAGGTACTGGTAGTATGGTAAATGAGTTTGTTTTTTTTTTAATATTATGGTGGTGAAGTAAGAGATAAGTACCAGAAGATTGTGATTATGACTTTTGAAAAAGGGGGAAGTCCCTAGCAATTTTAGTAAAGCTTTAATTAAACATAAGTGAAAAAGAGGGAGTATGGTAATTATAGGGAAATTAACTTGGTTAATGTAGGAAGCAAATTACTTATTGTAATGGCACTTTTTAGACTTGGAGATACTGTAGATAAGGTTTTCAGTGAAGAACAGTTTTTAGGAAAGTGAGAAGATAAATCGACTGAATTTTTTCTCTTAGGGGAATAAACTCGAGAAGTACCTGAACCATCAAACTCACTTCGTATTCAGTTTCAAAGAATATGAGCAAGCGTTTGATTCCGCCGACAGAAGAGCTTTTGCGAGGATCCTCGCATGTATACCAGATAAATACATTAATGTGATGCTAGTTACAAGAATAACATTGCTGCACTTTAGGAAAAGAGGTTAGTAGCTAGTTTTGTATAAGATCAGGAGTTCAGCGGTGTTGCATTCTATTCCCATTTATATGGATCGATTTGTTGGAGTTTTTCCCTGTACACGGCAAAGGTGTTGGGTGAGTAGGGAATCAAATGAAAGAGTAAAACTCTTCTAGATTTAGATTAGAAAGCTCATAATTTGAGCTTTCTAGACAAAAATGTTACCAAATTAATTATTTTTTGGAGGTTTCAAGAGTTCTGAGTGCAACAATAAATTGTTCTGAGTGCATACAATAAAAAGAATACTAAGTCGCTTAGACTGGGAATAAATAAAGGTATTGAAGAACGCTGGGTAACAAGAAGAGAAGGATAGCTTCATTTACCTTGGTAGTATTATTAGTAAAGATAGTTAGTGCAGTAATGATGGTTTAAGTAGAATAGTCAAGAATTTCAACGTTTTTTTTCATAGTTTTAAAAGTTTGTAAAATGCCGGGGTGTTCAAAGGTGCCAGGGTGTTCAAAGGTGCCGGTGTGTTTGTCGGTGTGGTCAAAGAACGTAAATGTTGAAGCACATATGAAACATCCGCCTTTTTTTTTATTATTATCACGCAGTTCTTCGCTTTTTGTCCGCCATCAAGTCGACACGCAAAAATTAGAATATTGGAAGCTACAGTGGTAAAAGTGACTGAGTATGGTTCTGAAACGCGGGTACTCCGGAAGAAGAATGATGATTTTTGGGATACTTTGTAGAGGAATCTTCTACAGACAGGGCCGTTTCTAGGATTTTGTGAGGGCACAAAAATCTTTGAAAAGGCATCAAAATTTGTTTATACATATTTTTGTTACATTTTTACGAGTTGGACAGAAATTTTCGGGGCGGGAGTTTCAAACCACCAAACCCCATCCCCTGGATGCAGCCTTCTCTATAGATTCCTTTAGGTAAAGGAATCCAAAATAAAAGATGACAGACTGTCAAAGATCGTCTTTTTCGGCCAACCATGCCAAACAAAAAACAAGTCGACCCAAATGGGAGGTCGTAGAAAAGGACCTAAGGGAAATTGGAACTTCTTGAAAGGGTGTATAGAGAAGGCTTCGAAAAGACTAGGATGGAAAAGGAACATGCGCAACTGCGTTGGCCCCAGGGCGATTTGGTGGTGCATTGAGCTGTTAGCAATAGTAGCAGCAGTTCTGGAATTTCGATTACTATGGCCAAACCTCATTTTTTGCTAAGTTGCATTTGACGCTGCAACCATGACTAGGAATTCAGAATGATGTCACGGCATCATTATAAGTATAAAACACCAAAAATTACAGGTGTTTTTTATAAAATTTAAATTTTAGTTTAATCCAATTCCTTTGACTCTTAAAAAAGGCACTACAACTTTCAGTTTCCACTTAAATCATCCCACAGCCAAGTTTCTACGAACATACAATTCTAAACGAAGAGAGCTAGGGAAAAAGATATAGAGACAAACATCTTTCTTTACTAACAAATATGGTAATTTTGAAACAGCACTATTATAAACAGAAAAAATGGCCTGCTTCAATTTTTTCAATTCAATTGAGAAAATTTCGTGCCTTGTTATTTACAATCTTGATTTGAGCCTGGAGCTGTCTTGCAAATAAAATTCATAATCAGTCTAGGGCTAATAAATATTTATTCCTGATAAAACAGATAAAATTTTATAAAATAAGACAAACAATAAAAGAATGTGCACAAGTCAGATATAATAATGGCCCTATGAGAGCTTCAACAATGTTACAGAGGGTTTCGCTAACCTACCAGAAAAAAAAAACCAACAACTCTAACAGGAATTCACCATAAAAAACAGAAAACTAACTTATTCTGATACATTTCCGATAGTATATGATTGTTTCAATTCAGAATCCAGTCAGATATAATATTTGAAGAATGGTGCTTGATATAGATATAGTATATTTATATAGATATAGATATATATTTGAATTACAAGATATAGTATATTTATATAGATATAGATATATATTTGAATTACAAGATATAGTATATTTATATAGATATAGATATATATTTGAATTACAAGATATAGTATATTTATATAGATATAGATATATGTTTGAATTACAAGATATAGTGTATTTATATAGATATAGATATATATTTGAATTACAAGATATAGTATATTTATATAGATATAGATATATATTTGAATTACAAGATATAGTATATTTATATAGATATAGATATATATTTGAATTACAAGATATAGTATATTTATATAGATATAGATATATATTTGAATTACAAGATATAGTATATTTATATAGATATAGATATATATTTGAATTACAAGATATAGTATATTTATATAGATATAGATATATATTTGAATTACAAGATATAGTATATTTATATAGATATATATTTGAATTACAAGATATAGTATATTTATATAGATATAGATATATATTTGAATTACAAGATATAGTATATTTATATAGATATAGATATATATTTGAATTACAAGATATAGTATATTTATATAGATATATCTTTGAATTACAAGATACAGTATATTTATATAGATATAGATATATATTTGAATTACAAGATATAGTATATTTATATAGATATAGATATATATTTGAATTACAAGATATAGTATATTTATATAGATATAGATATATATTTGAATTACAAGATATAGTATATTTATATAGATATAGATATATATTTGAATTAAAAGATATCGTATATTTATATAGATATAGATATATATTTGAATTACAAGATATAGTATATTTATATACTACGTGCTAAAGCACGTAGTGCTTTAGCACTACGTACGTAAATTCCTATGCTAGATGGTTAAGAAGGGCACTGGCCTAAAGACTCCATCTTTAACACCCTTAGCGTATTTGGAATTTTGTTGTGGCGATTTTGTATTCTGATCAAGTAATACATTTTAACACATTTAACTTCCTATCCTAAAACTAAAAGTTACCACTACTTTCAAAATTTGACCGAAATTAAAATAAAATTAATAAAAAACTAATCTAAAAGTTCACATAACTAATTTCGGCAACTTTCCTTAAATCTAAAATATCGATACCAATATTTAATGACCTACTTCAAACACAGATTTTGCCAAAATAATGCTTCGTAAGGAAATATACTTGTCCCAGAATAAACTTAAAACACTAGCTAAAAAGTCTGCTGTGTTAGACACAGGCAAAAAAAAAACATAATGTTTTTTTCTTCTGTGAAGACAAGAGAAAAAATATTGGCCTCTTCCCAAAACACAAAATTCCAAGCTTCATTACCCCCCACCCCCTCTCCAAAAAAACAACAAACAAAAAATCGTTTTAAAGTTCCAACTCGATCCCACTAGCGTGAGAAAAACAGGTAAGTTTACCAAACTACTTATAAAGTTCATCACCTTTTAATGATTGTATGTAATCCCTACAAAAAAAGCAACAACAAATAAACACAACCCAAGAAAGGGTACCCATTGGAATGAATAAATGAGGAATAAATTAATAATAGAATAGACAAATGAACGGATTGTATAATGAACCAAATATTTACTAATAACGAAACTCTCTCATCTAAATGTTTTATGTTTAAAAAAATTTAACTAGACCTGTTCTTGGTAATTGTATTGAGGAGCTAACTGAGCTCACATCTGTAGTATCAAATATAGTGCATAAACTATATCCTTTCAGACTTTCTCTTTTATTGTTTGGACGGACTGATTCTCAAGTTTTCAATCAGCGGTAAAACATAAACACTTTGGCAACTCCCCCTTCCCCCTATGACAGGGAAATAGACCACGAAAGGTACGAAAGGTAAATGAAACTGATGAAAAATGAGACAAGATTGTAAAATTATACTAAAGAGAAAATAATCCCCTTTGTATTTTTTTTATAATTTTTTGCTTAAAATTCAAAAAAAAATTGTGTCCGAATTTCGTTTGGAAGGCTTGAAACTTTTGCCAGGTTCGAACGCTTTGAAGGAGCTTATGTGACTTATCGTTCATACAGTTTAGGCTGTAGAGATTCCATTTATTCGATAAAAACAAGAAAATTTAGGTCGGATTCCAATTCTTTTTCGGATTCCAACAAGCTTATGCGACAATCTGTGTCCTAATTTCGTTTTAATTAAATTTGCAATTAAACTTTATGAAAAAAAGATGAAAAAGCAGATTTCAACAAATCATATATTAACCAGCGAATAATAAAAGAAAAGGTACTTCACAAGATAGAATCACCCAGAGAAGCGAAGTGCACTAGTTCAGCCTAAACTTTTCCTGATTCCCGAATAAATTTTCTCAAACAGTGAGAAAATAATGATATATTCAAAAAGACCGTTTACAAGTTTCCAGTATCACGAGCCCACTTTGTTGGAGTAGATGGATAGGTGTAGTACACGGAGGGGCGCGGGCCCGAGGACTCTATCTTTAACACTCTTATTTTGATTTTTCCAGACCTATTCATATTTTTTCTCAAATAGTGAAAAAATTATAATGTAACAAAAGAGTTCATTTTTAGGTTCTGGCGACAAAAGAATATTCAGGAACACTAGTATGTATGTGACGAAGAATCGCCTGGTAAACATTCGAACATAACCCAAAATCAAAAAGGAAAGTAAAAAAATAAAAACACTAAAAATAAATATGAAACAAAAGTTCCAATATTTTAGTAAATTTAATAAATTGTTAAAATTTTCGGGTTAAAATCTGGAATACAGGGTTGAAATCTGATGCTACCATGGAAGCCAGAGAGACTTGAATCATACCCTAGGTGCAACGATGATAATTAAACCGCTGGGATATGAAAGCTGGATTAGAGCTAATGATCATGGGGAGATTACAGTGGAGGTGAAAAAAAAGTGTAAGACAGATGCACAAGAGTGATTCTATCTGTGATTCAACTAGTGTTTCAACTGTGATTCTAGAGAAACTGACGGTTCACCTTCGGCTTCTTAAACCTGATATAACTTAGGTATCACAGACCTTTAAAAGTGACCACAAACAAAGAAAAAAGAAATCACATAAAAAGGCAAAAGAAAAAGGAAAAAAGGCCGAGCAATAAAACAAAGCATGAGGAAACAAGTTAATGGCATCACTTGTAATTACAAGAGCACGTAGTATTTTTCAGGGCATGTGTTTAATTTTATCCTTTTTTATGAAAAAAAAATGGGCTTTCTATTATCCTCGATTTCCAATTGATCATATATCAGGGTTTTGATCAGATATAAAGAAAGATTTTTTGAGTGCCTCCCCTGCTTCAGAACGCAAAACTTTTAACCAGTTAGGATATAACACAGCTGATTATCGAATTTACATCATATACAGTTGACACCTGCGACTGTCACTTCAGAACTCAAACGAAAAACATATACTAGTGGGAAAGAGACCTTGCTCATATAATTTTTAATAGTATGTTTTATCTGTGTGTTTTCAAACTGTCTAACTGTACGTTAGTAAAAATAGGAAAATCAGAAGGGAGTCCCTTTGATAAAAATTATAGGGATTCCTTATAAATTACCTCCCACTAGCCCAAAAATAGTGAGAGTCCCCCATAGGGACTGGAATCCTTTAGCTTTAGTAATGATGACTGAATGGTAAAGAGCATAAATAAGGCATGTAATATAAAAAGTTCTTTAAGCCACCATGAGCGCACATGAGTCTGAGGGATCTTGAGTCCCATCATAACAGAAATAAAATTTTACCTACATTTCCCCTACCCCTCCAACTGAGCGTAAAGAGTAAATGCCTTAAAGTGTCAGATAACTTTTCTGGGGTTCTGCAGCCTTCTAATATTTTAAAAACTTTCATAAAATTGCTGAGATTCCCTGAGCTTGATCCAAAAAACTGAAGAAAGAACAACAAATGTGCTCAGCAAACTTTAAAAAACAATACTAGCTAAAAAAAATCGCCATTAAAGTAACAAGGCCGTTTATAAAGAGGAGAATAAAGCTTAAATTCCAACCCTCAGTAAAACCCTTTTTCCATATATAGCGCAATAAACATGCATTTTCGGACGGTTATGATAAATAGTAAATCACTTTTACATTTAAAATATAACACTGACCGAAAAATCACAGATGACACATCATTCAGCCGAAAAAAGCTGGCAAATCAGCTAAATATTATTGCTATTTCGCCTAAAGCTCAAATCTGACATTTACACACTACTGAGGAAATTAACAAGACTGTTTGTTATTTTCATTAGAAGTAGCAGAACCGGAGTGTGTGATCAATGAGACTTTGATCGTACATTATCTAGCTAATACTCTCTTTGAGAACAGCTAAGTAAACTATTTTTGGCAATTGTAATCTGCATTGCGAATATGTGTATCTTAGCTCAGTAACACCCACCAAAATTCCATTTACATGTAACAAGGCACTTCACAGCAAAACAACTTCGTAAGAAAACTTTTAATCTTCTAATTTTGAAAAGGAAAAGGAATTTCCGTTTTGTGTTGTAGTTGAATTCTTCAGCCAATCTTCAATCTCAGTATGATACATTATAGACTGACGAACATTCCTAGTTAGATGAGAACAGCCTATATACGTGATTGAATCCTGCAATTAAATAATTACTTAAGTTATTGATAATTAATCAACTAAAATATAACGAATCCCCAACGACAAACACTAAAAAAGGTGACAAAAACCTGGGATCTCACTTTTCCCACCTTTGAAATATCTGATCAATTCAGAATAGAGCAAAAGAAGGGGAAGACAGAGAACGGGATGACAACTCTTATACGGCTGGGAGGAAAAAAAACGACTTAAAATGCTTAGTACCTTTCCCGAAGTTGAAAAAACAGAGGCTGTAAATATAGGGAAGCTGAGGAGCATTCGCTAAGGAGTATTTTAAATAAGGAGCATTGGCTAAGGAGTATTTTAAATAAGGAGCATTCGCTAAGGAGCATTTTAAATAATGAGCATTGGCTAAGGAGTATTTTAAATAAGGAGCGTTCGCTAAGGAGCATTTTAAATAAGGAGCATTCGCTAAGGAGCTTTTAAATAAGGAACATTCGCTAAGGAGCATTTTAAATAAGGAGCATTCGCTAAGGAGCATTTTAAATAAGGAGCATTCGCTAAGGAGCATTTTAAATAAGGAGCATTCGCTAAGGAGCATTTTAAATAAGGAGCATTCGCTAAGGAGCATTTTAAATGAGGAGCATTCGCTAAGGAGCATTCGCTAAGGAGCATTCTTAATTAATGAGCATTCGCTAAGGAGCATTTTAAATAAGGAGCATTTGCTAAGGAGCATTTTAAATAAGGAGCAATCGCTAAGGAGCATTTTAAATAAGGAGCATTCGCTAAGGAGCATTCTCTAAGGAGCATTTGCTAAAGAGCATTTTAAATAAGGAACATTTGCTAAGGAGCATTCGCTAAGGAGCATTTTAAATAAGGAGCATTCGCTAAGGAGCATTTTAAATAAGGAGCATTCGCTAAGGAGCATTTTAAGTAAGGAGCATTCGCTAGCGTGTTAGTCTGAAGTGGCTTTACACCAGGAATGGCTCAACAGTCTCAAGTGGCTTAATCCTATGTCAACTTCATAGTAGCATTACATTTGCTTTACTTATTATAAGATATAAGAGGATACAGGGGGCTCTAAAAAATAATATTTCTTTTCAAGGATATTGACTTTCCTTAATTGGAGGTTGCAATTGTATTTCTGTTAAAACACCCATATACACCCCCCCCCCATCTTATCAACCACCATAACCTATCACGACGAATTAAACTAATTCTGTTCCGGCAGTTCAGTCCTAACTTGTCACATAAATTTTATTTGTGTGGGTTTGAAGATGAACATCCAAATCATCTTGTAATACGATTAGTAAATTACTCTAGGCATCTCTACCCGCATAATTACGCAAATTAGTCTATTCCTTGACAGAGCTACATCTGGTATACTTATAAAATATGTGTTACTTAAAGAACCAATATTATAAGAGGTATATTTTGTTCTAAAGCCGATAAAATCTTCAAAATTTTTGAGATAAAATTCTAGCAAAACCGTCAGGTAAAACAAGAAAATTATACGAGAAAAACGAGATAAAAAACACACAGGATAAAGCAAAATCTGAATCGACTTCCAATAAGCAAATAAATTTGTCTTAACGCGTAATTACTTACAAAAATGCAAGTTACACATATAAATCTAAACAGTTGACCTTCACTCACTGAAAACCAGAAAAATTTACAAAATGCAAAAGTTAAAAAAATTTTCGATCAGAGTTATTTATAACCCTAACGAAAAGAGGAACCAATGGGAATCTTGGAATACCCTTATTTCCTATTGTGTTGACTTTTTGTCCAGAACGCGTTGGAATGTCTTTTTTCTTCTATTTTTTTTTGAAAAAAAAAATATTCACCAATTTTTGTATAATAATTATTATAAAACACATCATAACACAAATTATAATTTGATTGTAAACCAATCGTCCATTTGAACTTATCTTTTTCTGTGACCAATCTTTTTTTTTTTCATAGTGTACACAGTACAAACGCAATTTTATGAAATTTTATGCAATTTTACGCAATTTTATGTAAAGTGTATCACCACATTCCTACTTACACCCAAGTTTTCTTGGGATTCATATTTCTTATCAATTTTAACGGTAAGCCATTGACATCATGCAGGCCCGTAAACAGGGAGTTCTTTCAGGGTCTTCCCTTCCCTTTAAGTGACATGATTTTGGTAGTTCTTACCAAGATTCGATTCCCCGTCGGAGACAATTTTCACCTTCCGATGGCATAGTGGATATCACCATGTCTCTAATTGAAGGTTGGCCGGTTCGATTGCGCTTGTCGCAGGGAAATGTTAGCCGAAGTAGCTCAAATGGTATAGCGTCTTATAAAAACTAAGCCTAAGATGGCAAAAGGGTAGGCACACCCCTTGTCATGCGGTTGATCGTGGTTAAAATTCCTAGTTTATTTTGCTATTTCAATAGATTTGACCCCCCCCCCCTCTCCCCTTGAAAACAATGCGTCTGCCCAATTCCAGGCACTAGATACGTAACCTTTATCCCACTGAAACTTGGTGTATAGTGGTAGCACTGTAAAACATGGCTGGTAGCTAGTCCTGCTAAGAACAGTTTGTTAGTTAGTTAATAATAGGACAGGTTCAATTATTACTCATGACTCTCCCCAGTCTCTTAGTGAAAGACTTAAAGAAGCATCGATGACATTTTTAAACAAGTAAATGAATCCACCTCCATATTTAGAGCCTTATCGTATTGTATTGTCATTGTTCAACCGACAAGAGAGCCACAAAGCTCGGTCTAATTATCTCAAGGTTGACCACCAAGAACTGAACACTTAAAGAGCAGTTACGTTCGATGATTCATTCCAATTTGGAACGATCTTCCTTGGGACAATTTCCCTGAAGAGTTCTCTGCCGACTCATTTAAAAGAAGATTCCATAGAGATTTAAAGCCTCATGAAGGAAGGCAGTAAAAGCATAGCGTTTGACATGTAAATTTTCTATACAGCTCAACAAGTAACAATACCAGGAAACGGAGCTTTAAAATTATCAAGACTCGTTATTTGCTAAACGGTTGGAAACAGATTTAAAAGATGAAATGTTGAACATTTAAGTAAGAAGATTTTCTGATTTAAAAGCCCAACCACGGACAATATTATTTCGTGAAGCATTGGACAGGTTCAATCATTACCCATGAATCTTTCCAGTCTCTTAGTGCAACTTTTGAAGTAGCATTAATAGATTTTCAAAAAGTACATGAATCCACCTCCTTCTTTAGAACCTTATCATGTTTTACCGCCATTATCCAAACGACAAGAAAGACACAAAACTCGGTCCAATTATCTTTAGGTTGAACCACAAGAGCTAAATTTTTGAAGAACAGCTTCTTTCGAAGAAGCACTTCACTTTCGAATGATCTTCATATGGACGTTTTTCCTGATTCTATATCGAGTCATTCATAAGAAGCTCCAATAGACTTTTATAACATCGTAATGGAACGCGGTTAAAGCATAGCAGCATATCAGATACTGAGAGAAACCTGGAGCCACGAATTTAGGAAAAAAGAAAAGGTAAAATAATCAGTAAATGTTACGGCAAAAAATAACGAAAATCGATGTTAATTCGAGTCAATGGAATTAGTCAATGCAATGCGAAAGCAAATAAAAACTTACCTCATCTTCAGAGACATTTACACTTTGCAACTCAGAATTAATAAAAACTCGCAGCCCTTCTTCCTCTATTTAAAAATATCATTAAGACCTTGTTATACAAACAATTAAAAAAAAAAGTTCTGAAATAACTTTAGTTGCTGTTCTTAAATTCTGAAATGACAAAAAAATTTTAAAAACATGGCAGAAATCTAACATGACTCAATACAGCTTATATATAACTTCAGAGGCGTAAATTGAAATAAAAAACTTAGGAAGGGAGCAAGGATTTTTCTTTTATTTAAAAAAAAAATGAAAATACAAAAAAAAATCTAAATCTAGGGAAAGGCAAATATGTTTTTTACGTATTTTTTCGGGAACATTAGGAAAAGGGGTATTTTTCAAAATCTAGGAAAGGGCAATAGCTTCCCTATCAATTCAAGTCAATGGAATTAGTCAATACAATGCAAAATCAAATAAAAGCTTACCTCATCTTCAGAGACACCTACACTATGCAACTCCGATTTAGTAACAACTAGCTCCTGACTTGTCAGCTTTTCCTCCTCCTCCTTGGACATAGTGCTCTTATACTGGATTCGAAATATAAAACCATCGATAACACTGACTACAACAACATTTAGAAAGACCATAGTGATAATGTAGAAGCTCATGAAATATATCTGGCTCCATTCTGTTGCCACATATGCAAAGCCCTTCATTATAATGTACCAATTATTGACTACCATTAGTTCAAAAAGTGTGACGTAGCTTGTGATGATATTTTCAAAGTTGTTTAAATAATAGTAGCCATATGTATCTGTTACGTTGTCATAAACATAATTATCTTGAATGGAGCTATTCCTGAAAAAAAAAGTGGTTACACTCTCACTGCACAACATTTTACCCTATATATTTGTATTGATTTCTGAAAAGCAATATCAGTTAATTTCATTTTTATTCCATCAATGCTAAAAAAGAAAAATTATTTCTGGAATTTTCTGTTTTATTTTAGATTTGATCCCCCAGAAATACCATTTTTACCATATATATTTGTATTGATTTCTGAAAAGCAGTATAAGTTGATTTCATTTTTATTCCATCAATGCTAAAAAAGAAAAATTATTTCTGGAATTTTCTATTATATTTTAGATTTGATCCCCCAGAAATACCATTTTTACCATACATATTTGTATTGATTTCTGAAAAGCAGTATCAGTTAATTTAATTTTTATTCCATCAATGCTAAAAAAGAAAAATTATTTCTGGAATTTTCTATTTTATTTTAGATTTGATCCCCCAGAAATACCATTTTTACCATATATATTTGTATTGATTTCTGAAAAGCAGTATCAGTTAATTTCATTTTTATTCCATCAATGCTAAAAAAGAAAAATTATTTCTGGAATTTTCTGTTTTATTTTAGATTTGATCCCCCAGAAATACCATTTTTACCATATATATTTGTATTGATTTCTGAAAAGCATTATTAGTTGATTTCATTTTTTTTTCATCAATGCTAAAAAAGAAAAATTATTTCTGGAATCTTCTTATTTTATTTTAGATTTGATCCCCCAAAAATCATTAAGATGGTAAAAACAATCATTGTGATGGTAAATAAATAAAATCACGATGGTAAATAAAAATCATTAAGATGGTAAATAAGATGGCGCAACCGTCGACAAGTCCGAATTCAGCCCTTTGTGGGCTTGTGACAGAGATTTTTTTTGAAATAAATATCTTATCTTCTCTAAATACATAAACAGAATATCAAGTACTTTTTCTTATTAGCGAGCTTCGAGGCTGGATTTAGTCTCTTATAACACCAAAGAATTTCGGTGATCAATGAAACTGGCATTTAAAAATAGCTGTTACAACTACAACTCATCACAGCTCCAAGCTTCCTAAAGCTGACCAAGCTACATGTACTCGTTCTCCGCTACATTCTGTTCAAAGCCTAGCTTCTAATTCATCACAGCTCCAAGCTTCCTAAAGCTGACCAAGCTACATGTACTCGTTCTCCGCTACATTCTGTTCAAAGCCTAGCTTCTAATTCATCACAGCTCCAAGCTACCTAAAGCTGACCAAGCTACACGTACTCGTTCTCCGCTACATTCTGTTCAAAGCCTAGCTTCTAATTCATCACAGCTCCAAGCTACCTAAAGCTGACCAAGCTACATTTACTCGTTCTCCGCTACATTCTGTTCAAAGCCTAGCTTCTAATTCATCACAGCTCCAAGATACCTAAAGCTGACCAAGCTACATGTACTCGTTCTCCGCTACACTCTGTTCAAACCCTAGCTTCTAATTCATCACGGCTCCAAGCTACCTAAAGCTGACCAAGCTACATGTACTCGTTCTCCGCTACATTCTGTTCAAAGTCTAGCTTCTAATTCATCACAGCTCCAAGCTACCTAAAGCTGACCAAGCTACATGTACTCGTTCTCCGCTACATTCTGTTCAAAGCCTAGCTTCTAATTCATCACAGCTCCAAGCTACCTAAAGCTGACCAAGCTACATGTACTCGTTCTCCGCTACAATCTGTTCAAAGCCTAGCTTCTAATTCATCACAGCTCCAAGCTACCTAAAGCTGACCAAGCTACATGTACTCGTTCTCCGCTACATTCTGTTCAAAGCCTAGCTTCTAATTCATCACAGCTCCAAGCTACCTAAAGCTGACCAAGCTATATGTACTCGTTACCCGCTACATTCTGTTCAAAGCCTAGCTTCTAATTCATCACAGCTCCAAGCTACCTAAAGCTGACCAAGCTACATGTACTCGTTCTCCGCTACATTCTGTTCAAAGCCTAGCTTGTAATTCATCACAGCTCCAAGCTACCTAAAGCTGACCAAGCTACACGTACTCGTTCTCCGCTACATTCTGTTCAAAGCCTAGCTTCTAATTCATCACAGCTCCAAGCTACCTAAAGCTGACCAAGCTACATGAACTCGTTCTCCGCTACATTCTGTTCAAAGCCTAGCTTCTAATTCATCACAGCTCCAAGCTACTTTAAAGCTGACCAAGCTACATGTACTCGTTCTCCGCTACACTCTGTTCAAAGCCTAGCTTCTAATTTCCCCCCATGGTGCCTAGAAAACTAAAATCCAAACCAATAAATTCCCGCCTATACTAAATACATAAATAGAATATCAAATAATTTTTCTTGTCAGCGATCTCTTTATATACATTTACTATCCACATGGATCTAACTGACAAATTGGCGTTTCTTTCTTACGTTGTTGCCTATACTTGTTTGGAAGGAGAGGTACAATACTGACCTTCACGACTTCCTCTCTCTTGTTCTCTCCTCTCATCCCTCATTCTCTCCTTTTTATATATCTCTCTCTTTCCCCTCTTTCTTTAATACGAAAAAATGAAGAACAATAAATAATGAAGAAAAAACAAAGACAAAACCAACGAGGATAATTTTCAACCAGTGAATAAACGGAAACAAATATATATATATATATATATATATATATATATATATATATATATATATATATATATATATATATATATATATATATGTATATATATATATATATATATATATATATATATATATATATATATATATATATATAATTATTTTAAAATATAATCGTTTGGATTCTATTTTTATCCCTCCCTGTCTCTTTGTATTCAGATATCAAGTCTTTTTTACATACTTGCAACAGTTTTTCATGTCATATCCTCCGAATAGTTCCATACCAACAACTGCAAAGAAGTAGTAGAACAGAGTTAGAACAACTGCAGCTGATGCTAGTCCATCAGCAAGCATGAATACTGTGCCAAAAACATCACGGTATCGCTTCTTTATCTGAAAGGGAAAAGATTCTGATAAACTAACACAAACAGTAGCTAAGAGAACAGGTCAGTTACCAAGCTGAGATCAGTCCATTGTGCTACCACATGTTGCAGTCTTAAGCGCACTCATAAATAGCATAAATATCTTAATCTTACCCTCATGAATACACGCATCTCGGCCACATAGGAAGGTACAAAGAGACTGGGAATTCATTCCAGTGAGGATGAGTCTGTTGATTAAACCAAAAAGTGTAACAGGGGCGCACCTGTATGGATTTGCATGAACTGTCTTAGAAATTTTTCCAAAGACATTCTTCTAGCCACCCTCCTTCCTCTGTATAAAAATATAAAAGTTACTGGTAATTTTCTAACAATCTAGTCCATTTTTGCTATTCCTGTTTCCGTCAAGACTCTGTTATACAAACAACTGAATAAAAAAAAAGATTAGCTGACGCTCTTATATTCTGAAAGAACAAAAAAAACTTTTAAAAACATGGCAGAAATCTACAATTTACATGACTCACAACTTATATATATATATCGTCAGAGGCGTAAACAAAAAAAGGCTTAGTAAGGGAGCGAGGATATTTCTTCTATTTAAAAAAAATACAAAAAAAAATACAAAAAAAATTGAAATCTAGGGAAGGGCAAATATATTTTCTACCTATTTTTTCACGAACAATAAGAAAAAGGGTATTTTTCAAAATATAGGAAAGGGCAATAGCTCCCCTGACGATCTAAATCCACACAGTCCAAGCGCTTGGGCATGTAATAATAAATTGGAGAATGTTTTCGTGTATCGAAGGGTCTATTCTTTAAAGCTAAAATCGCAATTTAAGCACAAAACTTTTGATTTTCGTAATTTTCAATATTTTTTCCACAAAATACTACGAAGGGAATTTTCTTTCCACCCCCCATTTTCTGTGCAGGGATAATTGACAGGCAAATCACTTTCAGCACTATTTGGTATTTAGCTCGTTTGTGTTATTTGCTTCCAATAAGATGAGTTTTTTCAAAAGGAGTTTCAATCTTTCCAAAACTGAAAAAAAACTGTTCTTGAAGACAAAAAGACATATTACGACGGGAATTTTTACGACAAAATACGAAAATCATGTAATACGAGGCCTAATAGGAAAGAAAATGTTAAGAAGAGAATTTTCGTCTCACTCCCCTCTTCTGTGTGTAGGGAGAATTGACTGGGAAATTACTTTCAGCAATATTTGGTATTTAACTCCTTTGCGTTATTTGCTTCCAATAAGATACGTTTTCTAAAAAGGAGTTTCAAAATCTTTCAAGAGCTGAAGAAATTGTTCTTAAAAATACATACGTATATATATATATATATATATATATATATATATATATATATATATATATATATATATATATATATATATATATATATATATATATATATATATATATATATATATATATATATATATATATATATATATATATATATATATATATATATATATATATATATATATATTAATTTTTTAGTACAATTAAAGAGGTTTAAAGAAATTAGTATTAATTTAATAAAGTAAAAATAAGGTTTAACAAGTTTTGCAAATGAAAAAAATAAAAATAGTACTTTAATAAAGAAGAAAAGAAAAACATTAGGCTTTCTGGAGAAAAAATTTTTGGTGAAAAGGTTGGAGGAAACTTAAAACTAGTTTGAATAAATTGTTTAAGAGAAAAACAAAGTAAAATACATTTTTAAGAAATAATTAAAACACAATACCTGAAAAATTGTTAAAGAATATTAAAAGATAATTTTACCAAAACTAAATATAAAAAAAAATTGAATAAATAATATTACCTTGAAGACTCGGAGGAGTCTGGCATGTCGAACTATCATAAAACCAAAGTATCCCAAAAATTCTAAAACCATGCCAATGTTAGAAAGTACAACGATAATAAAGTCAAAGGCATTCCATCCTGAACGAAAATACTCCTTTGATCCAAAAGCAATCAATTTTAATATTGCTTCTAAATTATAAACTGAAAAAGAGGCACAAATAAATAACAAAATCGGATTTTCTTTCCAAATGGTGCAATATTCTACAAAAATAACGACTGGATAAACACAGGTACAACCAGTATGCCATGTCAAAACTAGCGTACCCCTAGTAATGCCAAATTAGGTTATCATAGCCTCTCAACTCCCCAACAGATTGGTTCAAACGCCCGCCTCATTTCCTCTCTCTCGGGAAAAGTTCTGGTGTATTTCTGGTTACCACTAATTTGATACGATCACCCCTTATAAAAGAAAATACACATCTATGATTGGGTACGCATGCAACTTTTGGTCTCGTAGGGAAAGGTCAAGGCTTCTAAAAAAAAACACCGTAAGGAACATCGTAATACATACATATATGGGAAATATAATAAAATATTGGAAGAAATAGCACAAAATTTTACATTTTGGGAAAGGCCATGGGACCAAATACTTCTCGACACTTTCTTAAACTTCCTCTCCAGGGTTCTAAGACGAATTCAGATTCCAACATTTTATTCACCTCCAAAACTATGTACAAATAGAAAATAAAGTTTCGCTAAGGTGAAATCCCTTCCTCTATGTAGAAATTTCAACCTTTTTCAAAATTTAATCGAATTATCTTAAATTAATCATTTTGGAAAAGCAAATATTGAAATTAAAAATTGTACATGTTTAAGACCAGCATCAAGTGTTGCTGAACTTTTGTGACATCTGTGACTGAACAGAAAGCCCAGAATCTAACCAGGAGTGTCGATTCCAGGGGGGCACTGGGTGCAATTTACTCCTATATTATTTTACCTTTCCCCTTTTATTTTAAAAAACACTTTTGGGGGTGTTTTTAATGAAACACAACTTTCTTGTATTTTCTCGAAAAATTGAGAAAACACATAATTACCCCCCAGATGTTTAAAATATATTTTGACCCCACCCCCTATATTTTCATGAATTGACACAACTGTATTTTACAGCTATATTGCAGAAAATAAAAACACACTCACACTCCCAGCAAGAGCAAAAAAAGAAACACTACAGAGAGACGAAGAAACTATGCACTAAATTATAATCATGTTATTCTAAACATTCCGCCAGAGACAACAAAAAGAAATTGTCTTTAAGTTACTTATTTTTATTCATATTTCTAAGTTCGTTACTATTTATACTTTTGAATGATTTAAAACAAAATCTGCGTACAGAGACGAAAAACCGTGCAAACTGGGTTCCCGGAAAAGTTGTGGTGTATTTTATTGTCTAGTCTGAAATGCATTCTGTTGTGGTGCGATCTCTTTTGTTAATTAAATAAACTGTAAGTTTTTTTAACTGAAAGTAAGGAGCAACATTAAAACCTAAAACGAACAGAAATTATTCCGCATGTGAAAGGGGCTGCCCCCTCCTCAACGCCCCGCTCTTTACGCTAAAGTTTTTTATTGTTTTAATTCGCTAATTCGCAATATGTGTAACTGGTAAAAACGCAAAAAAGTGGTGGAATTTAGATTTTTTATCGAAATTTAATATATTGGATTCATAATAAAATATTAAAAAACATATCGAAATCTTATACAGCCGTTTTCCTAGGTATTTTTCACCTTTTATACTTATCACCTTAGTTGAAATTAAAACAGCTAATACAGTTAACTATTGCAAGCCAGTGTGATAAAAATTCACAATAATATAATTCGTCCCTGTTGCGACAAAAGGTCGCATCTGAGGTTTTCACGCTTAAATTGCCAAAAAACAATTGCTAAGAAATAAGCAGAGCGAAAAGTCAGGAAAATCAAACTGAGACTGAACATAAGTATCCCTGCTAATTCTCTCGATAATAGATTGGCAAATAAGTTTTGGCAGTATTCTCAGAAGGATGAAAACTGAGAGATACGACTTCATTCATGAACACGGGTCCAAAATAAGAGAATGTACAATAAATAAATTGTATTTTATGTACATCAAATTGCACATTATCAAATTGTAATTTGATAAGAAAAAAAAATTCGTCCGTGTTACGCCAAAAGGTTGTACCTGACGTTTTTACACTTAAATTCCCAAAAACCATTTGCTAAGAAAGGATAAGCAGAGCAAAAGGTCAAGAAGATTAAAGTGAGATTGAACATATATATCCCTGCTGAATCTCTCGATTGACAAATAAATTTTGGCAATATTCTCAGACGGATGAAACTGGCGGATATGACTTTTAGGCGTAATAGCAACAATTCAATGATATGGGTTCCAAATAAGAGAATGTGTAAAAAAAATTGTAAATTCCGCATCCCAAATTAAACATTATTGAATTGAAATTTGAAAAAAAAAAATCAAATTACAACAATTCGTCCCTGTTACACCAAAAGGCCGCACCTGACGGTTTTACACTTAAATACCTAAAAACAAAAACATTTGCTAAGAAAGGATAAGCACAGCTAAAGGTCAAGAATATTAAAGTGAGGTTGAACAGACATTTCCCTGCTGATTCTCTCGATAATAGATTGGCAAACAAGTTTTGGCAATATTCTTATAAGGGTGAAATTGGCAGGTATGACTTTTAGGCATATCAACAATAATTCATGAATCCGAGTTTACATATGAGAAAGTGTAAAAAAAAATCAATATAGCATTAGCATTTTCGCATAAAATACGGTTGCTATCCAATTTGTTTTTAATTACAGGTCGGTATCAATAGTCGTTAAACATTTGTGGTTTTGTGGTCTATAAATGTAGTTCTTAAGAATTTGTACTCACAGTAAAATCTTTCAGAGTAAAAAAAAAATCATATTTGTTCAGGATAATTACGCAGTGTGAAGAATAAAGTCACAGTTAAGCTTAAAATAATAACAATGTATAATCTACAAAACTTTGTGGCATAGGAAAGATATGCCTATAGTTTTTGCCCACTGGCAAAATTAGTACTAAGAATCCATAGTTATAACTAAACTGTACAAAAGGCCAATAAATAAAAAAAAACACGTATTACGAAACCAAAAAAAAATATTAGAACTTTATTTTAGTGGCATATCCTTTTTTGGCCCCTTTTTTGGCCCAGTAACGTAGTAACTGGTAAGCACATTGGAGGGGAACTTCCAAATTTTACGGTTTTTACGACAGGTTCCTGGTTCTAATAAAAACAGCTCATTTTCATTCGCCCCACCCCTCGTAAAATAGATTCCTGTGAGCGTGTCTGACTAGAACAGGGAGTATTTTCTATTTCGTGTCAAAACATATTTTAACTCAAAATCGGAACAGGTCATACCGTGGCCCCTTTAAGAAAATTGCTGAGAGATCAATCACCCTTTGATCCTCCTGATCTAAATTACCACGCTGATCCTATCTTTGGAAACAGCATAGCGAAAGGTTTTAGAAATTATCTCAGAAATGTACAAATGTCAAACGCATTCTTTGAGTGTGACAACGATGATGCATTAGATATAGTAAAATATATATATACATATATATATATATATATATATATATATATATATATATATATATATATATATATATATATATATATATATATATATATATATATATGTGTGTGTGTGTGTGTGTGTGTGTGTATATATATATGGCTCTTAAGATTTGTGTTCCGTCTAAAATTTGCGATTTGGCGGCAGGCCTAGGCTGTAGCTTGCGCTATAAGGATAAGATGTTTAGACCTTCAGATTCAGTTTGATTAATTTTCAACATTTTTTTCAAACTACAAATAATGCAAAGCAAAATCCAAAAATGTAATCTATAAATGGATAGAACCAAATCTCAGATATCGAAGAATGGGAAAATATTTTCCTAGTGGCAAAAAAATTAACACAACAGAAATGCAGAAAATAAAAAGGTAAAATATAAAGAATACAGCATTGAATTTTTACAATCCCTGTCAACGGTGCTGGTCTTCGTTTAATAGCCCTTCTGCTAAAAAGTGCAATATAGGGTGGGGGCCAGCCAACCTGTCTTTAAGCACACCCTTACTGTTTACCTTCCGCAGATATCTCCAACTATCCATTAAGAACTTGGTCGACTCTTGCTGGGGTTACAGAGTCACACCACTAACCCCCGCTCTAAACCAAATAACCAGTGGCACCAGGACTCGAACCACTGTCCTTTCAGACAAAAGATCTCAAATCTATGACCAATCGGTCTGCACAGACCCGGACTGCACAAAACCTGCAGAGGAAACATACTTCCTAAGTCTTGTTGCTAATATAATAATTTGTTTTATCTGTAAGACCTACCCGGATTAACGAGCCTCAGTGAATGCTCGAGGCAAGGTTTCAATATTCAAACCCTTTTTGAGTATTTTTTAAACATTAATAACACGAGCCTTTTGATCCCCAGATATAACTAGGGATTTATATTAAGGGGGGCCACCATTTTCTCAGGGAATTAAGCTTTACCTTCACCTTTAAAATATTTTTCAAGGTAGCAATGTGTTTCCTGGAGGAGGGGCACCACTCATCCTAGCCTGTTACCTAAAAGGTAAAAAGGGTACACAGTAAAGATTACTTTTTAAATTTTGCTGATCATTATAAAAAAATTACAAAATTTCTGTGCAGTTACCTAGTTTTCTAGCGATTTTTTTTTAGAAATGGGAAGATCTGGAATATTAATTTTAAATGTGACGCAAACCTGTTTTACCTCGATTGTAGTTAGGGTAGATGTTATTAGTAGATCTGTTAAAAAAGTTTCGTTGTAAAATAAGTAAAAAAAAATAACATTGTATATCGTGATATACAATATAACTTAAATATTAATAATTCTTGAAAACTCAACAAGGACAGCTATTGTGCTAAGACACATCATTCAAAATGAAAGTGACTTACATGCTACAAAGAATATCGATTCACCCATTGATCCAAAGGGCATTACTCCGTTGCTAGATGATACTGCCGTCCTAATAACCATAGATATTCCTCCGAGCAATATAACAAAATCTATAAAAAGTAATTTGAAAATGATAAATGGAAGAATTAAAGCCAAGAATAGGATTTTTGATCTGTAGAAGATTTGGGAACTTTCAAAATAAAAATTATTGTTCAATATTTTGGGGTAGTAAGGTTCTAGTTTCCGGTCCTGGAAACCAGGCTAGGGCTAGTGGGTTCCGGTCCTGGAAGTTTACAAGTTTTACAAAAATCCTTTAAAAATCAGAAAGAGTAATTAGATCAGAGATTTAAACCAGAACGCATCAAAAACGAAACATAGAAACATAAAATAACAAGCGTAAGAGAAAGTATTTATAGGAGATACCCATCCCTTTGACTTGGAAGCTTGTTTTCATTTATACATATGAATACAGTCTGTAGAGCCAAAAAAAAACTTTTATTTTGCCTAATTATAGCCTAAGAATCTGGTGTAAACATTAAATAAAGAGAAAAAATTCTAGCCTGCTAGTCCGTTGAGCATAAAATTCGAAAATCCTTGGTAGCTCATTCTTCCCAGAAGCAATAAATCAGAAATTGGCGGCTCATTTTTTCATGTTATTCAAAAAAGTAAACTGAAAACATTTTTATGAACAGGTTCAAGCTAGAGATAACATTTATACATTATTCCTACTAAAATATCAGAGTTTCGACCTTATTGACTCGTTTGCAAGTCCACAAGATGTCTTTTTTTTGGGAAGTCGAACAGACGTCTTTTGCTAAAGGAGCATTTGTTATTAGTAGTGTGTTCAACTCCGGTCGCAACTCCAGACGTATTTTTTGCTCACTCAGAAACCGTCAATCGATACAGTACCGTCAGGTATTGTATCGTACCTGACGTACAATCAATGTGCTATTGATCCCCCCCCTGAAGCTGCATTTCCTGTCGTGTCAGAAGTAAAGATGGTCGGTGTTATTTTCTCCAGAGACTGTTCTTTGCCGCACATGTTGACAGTCTAATTAGGAATGGTAATGCTTCCCTTCAAACACTGTCCAAAATCCGTCACTTAGGTTGCGATGTCAAAAGCCTCCTCCACGCATATCTTTCTTATGTGCGACCCGTCCCGGAGTATGCCTGCCCTGTATGGGGCCCTTTAGTGCTACACACTGCTCACCTGATGTACGACCTAGAGTCAGTGCAAAAAAGAGCAGTTAGGTTTATTCAAGGTTCTAGAGATATTCCTTACCAAGAGAAACTCATTACACTGAACATTCAGTGCCTAGAACAAAGATTGTCCGAACTCATTGTGAGGTTTGGAAAAGCATTGCTTTTAGACCCAGCCCATCCAGACATCTTACCAGCAGACGGCCCAACCGACAGCAGAACCAGACAGAAGTCCAAACTGATTCCTATACGTGCACGGACACACCAATATTATATTCAATTTGTGCCTTTTTTCGTCTATATTTAACAGTGCATAATTTTGTTTTTAACGTTTTTGCAACAGCAAACTACCCATGAGCTACGAAAGTTGTTTAGTAAACTGTTCTCTCTCTCTCTCACTTAATCAGGAGTTAAGCGAGGTTGTGTTTTATCGCCCTTTATATGGATCATTTCGATAGATTTTGTCTTAAGAAGCGAAGGAAAGGAAATGGGAGACCACAGAATCAAATGGGGAGGAAAAACTCTCCTGAACTTAGATTACGCTGACGATTTAAGCATCCTAGATGAAAGTGGGAGCAAAATGAATGAATTTTTAGATGTTTTGCGAATTCAGGGTGCTAGAATAGGTTTGGAAATAAATTTTAAGAAGACTGAGGTACTAAGGCTAGGAATAAGTGAAGATGAAAAGGTGACGTTGGGTAAAGAAAAGATTGATCAGGTGGGCAGCTTCACTTTGGTAGTATTTGGTAGTATTACCTTGGTAGTATTATTAGTAAAGACGGTGGGAGCCGTGGAGATGTTAAAAGTAGAATAGCCAGGGCTCAGGGTGTTTTTTCACAGTTAAAAAAAAGTTTATAAGAATAGAAAGATGAGTGGGCAAACCAAGATTAGGATAATGGAAGCTACAGCGATGACAGTTTTCAAGTATGGCTCTGAAGCACGGGCGCTACGAAAAGCAGATGAATATTTGCTGAAGTTTTCCAGAGAAAATGCCAACGGATTGTTCAGGGTACCCAGCTGACAGACCGTATTTCAAACAGTAGGCTGTATGAAAAGTGAGATTCAATCCTGCTTTCTAAGGCTATAACGTGAGACCTTTTATTTGACAGTAAAACAAAAATAAAATTCTTTGACTGGATATTTCGAACACATATACAGTGTCCATCATCAGCAGTAAAACTGCTGATTGAAAAGTTTTACTGCTGATGATGGACACTGTATATGTGTTCGAAATATCCAGTTAAAAAATTTTATATTTATTTCACTGTCAATTAAAAGGTTTCATCCCTATTTTGAACTGTTATATTTTCATCATGGAAAGGCAGTGTGGTCTTCAAAGTTATCTAAAAAGGATGATGGATTACCAAAGAATGTCCTTTTCGCCAAACCGTCTAGGGCTAAACGAAAAGTAGGTCGTCTGCGGTTGGGGTGCAAGGATGTCATAAAGAAAGATTTGAAAGAAATGGGGGCTTCCTCGGAGGGTGTAAAGAGGGAGAGTTTTAAATAGATTGGGATGGAGGAGGAGAATGCGTAGTTGTGTTGGCTTCAGGAGGCTTGGTACTGCGGTGAGTTGTTAGTAGTAATAGTAGCAGATCCCAGCGCACCCCACAAGGAGCTTCAGGCTGACCTGAAGAAAATTCCGAAGTGGGCAGATGTGCGGCTAGTCAGTTTTAACGCTTCGAAAACGAAAGAGCTCCCAATTTCCAAGGCACGTAATATGAGGATTCATCCTGATTTTGCCTTCTAAGGAAAGGCAATAACACAAATTGATATACTACACCTACTTGGAGTTAACTTCTCTTCGAATCTCTCATGGACTCAGCATCTCAGCGAAATTAGATCCTCTTGCTCCGAGAAGCTCTTTGCTCCGAAAAGATCCGAGAGATCTTTTGCTAAAGGAGTATTTTAATTATATTTTATTTTTTATTTAAGAATTAACGACGCTTCTTGACTACTATGGTCCCTGCATCGGCCCCTGCAGTGCATTCCTGCAGCGTGATTTCATCTCTGGGTCCCGTATTACCAAGCTAAGGTCAAATCCACTGCACCACCACAGTACAACAGGAATCGTACTTTAATTATAATTTATCTCTTCAACCTGTTTCAAATTCCCGCTAAGAAACCAACCTACATCCTTCTATTACTTCTTCTTTTTGTTCAGTACTTTTTTTCGTCATTTCTATTCTTCGGTACTTCTTTTTGATCAGTCGGCTACTGTTAATTGCTTTTTAAAATGATCAGGTGTTAAAAGTATTTCAGAAATGTTACCAGTCCGCAGTCTGAAGGTCATATTTCTATTCAGTTTTACCTAAAACTACAGATATTATATTTTCACCTTCAGAACTAATGCTAAATATCAGCAAAGTTTTGATAGATGAAGGTAACCTTACTTTAAAATGTACAAATACATGAGTGGGGGATGGATGAGTTAGGGATGTTTCACCGTTTCAAACACTAACGACAGCATCATTTAAAAAAAAAAAAAACTTTTTCGCATGCTGGCCAATGGTCTGCACATCGCATGTACCGATCTCCTGACTAACTGCCTTCGGCGGGACGTGCAATGCGTGGTTGGAGCAAATCATCGGACGCTTCCGTCTGTTTCCTCCAGATTTCTTCAGCTACCCATTTTGAGCTGGGTCGACTCTGGGTAAGACTCCAGTGCTCTAGCCCCTGTCCACGTGGACAAAAGGATTTCTAAGTCTAACGCACTAGCCACTCGGCTAGGATCATTTAGCACCCCCTTTTTCTAGGTGATATATTCTACCATTCATTAGAAACAACCGTAAAAATCTTCTGAAAGATCAAAGCTACAATGTACATAAATACATACAGAACAAAATTACAACCTGGTAAAGACACACTTTTGCAACAGAAAGGAAGGCTACTGCATTGTAAAGACTAGCTAGTAAAGACCTGAAGGCTAAAAACGGAATTCACACGTGACAAAGAGTTTCGATTCAAATTCAACATTTAAGATGCTCAATGAGAAGCAACCACGAATGTAGTGATGGGTAGGTCCGGAAATCCTGTATGCTGTGGAGAGCGTACTGCAATGGACCTTGAATTCGGTGAACATGGACACACTTGAAGAAGAGAGTCGTTTGATTTATCGCTAATAATTAGAAATAACAGTGTCCGGACAATTGTGAATGGATTTTTATCTTGTACAAATAGAATCGACTTTTAGATAGTGTTTTATGTATTTTCTTTTTTCTTTAAAATGTGTAATCTTAGTTGTTTTTATGGCACTTGGTATTAACCAAGTGACTTACAGCAATCGCAAATTCTGTCGGTCTATCTGTCGGTCTGGTTGTCCGTCTTTTGTCCGTCCATGGCCGAGTGGTTAACGCGCCGAACTCACAAGCGAAGGGTCGCTGGTTCGAATCTCGGTGGTGCCGACCGTTTGGTTTAGGACGAGGGTTAGTGGCGTTTCCCCGTAAGACAAGCCAAAAGTCCACCCAGCTTCAAATGGGTACCTAGAGAAATCTAGGGAAAAGCACGGGAAAGCGTCGGATGGCTTGCCCCCAACCACGCATTGCACCCCGGCCGAGGGCTGAGAATCAGGAGATCGGCACCTGCGCTACGCGAACCCTAATCGGTTTGCATGCGAAAGTTTGCTTTTGTTTGCTTTGCTTATCTGTCGGTCTGTCGGTCCCGGTTTTGCTACTTTAGGCACTTCCAGGTAAGCTAGGACGATGAAATTTTGCAGGCTTATCAGGGACCGGACCAGAATAAATTAGAAATAGTCGTTTTCCCGATTTGACCATCTGGGAGGGGGATAGTGGGGGGCCGGTTAATTCGGAAAAAACAGAAAAAATGAAGTATTTTTAACTTACGAACGGTTGATCTAAATGAAATTTGATGTTTGGAAGGATATCGAGTCTCAGAGATGTTATTATAAATCTCGACTGGATCTGGTGACATTGGGGGGGAATTGGGAGGGAGAAACCTAAAATGTTGGAAAACACCTAGAGTGGAGGGATCGGGATGAAACTTGGTGGGAAAAACAAGCACGAGTCCTAGATACATGATTGACATAACCGAAACGGATCCACTCTCTTTGGGATAGTTCGGGGGGGGGGGGGTTAATTCTGAAAAATTAGAAAAAATTAGGTATTTTTAACTTACGAACGGGTGATCGGATCTCAATGAAATTTGACATTTAGAAGGATATTGTGTCTCAAAGCTCTTATTTCAAATCCCGACCGGATCTGGTGACATTGGGGGGAGTTTGGGGGGGAACCTAAAATCATGGAAAACGCTTAGATTGGAGGGATCGGGAAGAAACTTGGTGGGAAAAATAAGCAGAAGTCTTAGATATGTGATTGACATAATCGGAACGGATCCGCTCTATAGGCGAGGGGGGGTTAATTCTGAAAAATTAGAAAAAAAGACGTATTTTCAACTTACGAAGGAGTGATCGGATCTTCATGAAACTTCATATTTAGAGGAACCTCGTAAATCAGATCTCTTATTTTAAATCTCTAACGGGTCCAGCGTCATTGGAGGGGGACAGTTGGGGGGTGAGGGGTGGATCGGAAATCTTAGAAAATACTTAAAGCGGAGATATCAGGATGAAACTGGATGTGAAGAATAAAAACCTGTCTAAGATACGTGACTGACATAACCGGACCGGATCTGCTCTCTTTGGTGGAGTTGGGGAGGGGGGGGGGGGGTAAGTCGGAAAAATGAGGTATTTGTAACTTACGAAAGGGTGACCAGATCTTAACGAAATTTGATATTTCGAAGGATCTTGTGCTTTAAAGCTCTAATTTTAAATTTCGACCAGATCCTGTGACATTGGGGGGAGTTGCAGGGGGGAAACCGGAATTCTTGGAAAACGTGAAAATTGGGGTATTTTTATCTTACGAATAGGTGATCGGATCTTAATGAAACTTGATATATAAAGAAGGATCTTATGTCTCAGATGCTCCATTTTCGACTCGAATTGGATCCGGGGACATAGGGGGTTGGAGGAAGGAAACAGAAATCTTGGAAAACGCTGAGAGTGGAGAGATCGGGATGAAACTTGATGGAAAGAATAAGCACAAGTTCTAGATACGTGATTGACATAATTGTAACGGATTCGTTCTTTTTGGAGGAGCTGGGGGGGGTGTTAATTTGGAAAAATTGAGGTAGTTTTAACTTAAGAACAGGTGACCGGATCTTAATGAAATTTGATATTTAGAAGGAATTAATGTCTCAGAGCTCTTATTTCAAATCCCGACCAGATCTGCTGACATTGCGGAGAAATCTTGGAAAACACTTGGAGTGGAGGATCGGGATGATAGAATAAGCCAATGTCCTTAATGCGTGATTGACGTAACCGTACTGGATTCGCTCTCTTTGGGGGAAGGGTTCAGTGATTTGGCGAGTTTAGTGCTTCTGGGCGTGCTAGGACGATGAAAATTGGTAGGCGTGTCAGGGAGCTGAACAAATTGACTTGATAAAGTCGTTTTCCCAGATTGGACCATCTAAAGGGGGGCTAAAGGGAGAGGAAAAATTAGAAAAAATGAGGTATTTTGTAACTTACGAGTGGGTGATCGGATCTTAATGAATTTTGATATTTAGAAGGACATCGTGACTCAGAGCTCTTATTTTAAATCCTGACCAGCATTAAGCCTCTGATTTTCCTTTTAAATCAATCTATTGATTCTTAGAATTTTTTTAGAGCTCATACCATATGATCTCTTGGCTTGTAGCTCTTCATGCCTCGTCACAAGTGCCATATGAGCTCTTAGCTCTTGTTATTTTACTATGTAGTTGGTATTTGTTGTTTTTTGCTTCTTTTTTCTGTGAATATCGAAATAAAGTACCCACATATCTATCGAAAAGGTGAACTACTTGGCTTTCAAGTTCTATTAATGGGGGATGTAAGCACTGCAAACTGAACGCTGGTTCAGACTTCTTCCAGTTAAACAGGGGACCAATCTTGAGGTATTCCTCTTGATCCACACTTAAAATTTCAGTGACCCGCTGCAGTGTACGACTAACCTTCAAGTAATTATAACTTACGAGTGGGTGATCGGATCTTAATGAATTTTGATACTTAGAAGGACATCGTGACTCAGAGCTCTTATTTTAAATCCTGACCGGCATTAAGTCTCTGATTTTCCTTTTAAATCAATCTATTGATTCTTAGAATTTTGCTAGAGTTCATACCATATGATCTCTTGGCTCTTAACTCTTATCATCCACGTAATACAGCAAGAACAGAATGATAGAATTCAACATCAAGGAAGATGGACATTGATCTTGAGCATCCAGGACATTGCTGTTAAAGAAATCAGCCGAGGAAACTGCAAACTTGTCGGCCACCCTGAAGGCGGGTATGACCTTTCTCCAAAGAATAGGGGGGGGGGGGATATTTTATTGGCAAATGAATAACTGCAAATTTATATCCCTGAGTGTGCGAACTATATCCTGTTTTCTTCCTTCGCAAATTATCTTAGTCAAGATAAAAATTAGTGCTCCTACGTTTGTTTATCTTATTTTATGTCATTAATCTTCATCTCATATTTGTGACTGAGCGTAACGACTATATATCTTTCTCTTTCCTTGTTGGTGTGTTACTCTAAAATTATCACTTTTTCTTTTTTAGTTCTCCTAAGCACCGCTTTCTGTTTGGTGTATTAATAAATATTTCCGATTCAAGTAACATTAACAGGCGATGTTTTAAAATAACGAACCAAAAAAAAACTTACATATAAAGTATTGTGTGCTTTGCCAAAGCATTATCTTCCTAATCAGATTGCATATAAATCGAAAATGCTTCGGATATGAATTAAAATAAGGTTTACAACTGTCCTTCTTCTTCTTCCATACAATAGGAAGGGCGTCTAAGACATGTTGGAATTCTGACAAATTCAGCACACCAGTCCTTGAAACGTTTAAAAGACGGAAAATAAGGTACGTGTCCCGTTTACCTAGAAATGACAAAGAGGGAAATTACATATCAACAAACTAAGGGCCATATTCTAAGACATATATAGAAAATATCATATGTGATACTGGCTATCCATAAATGTCTAAAAAAATACAAAGAGCAACCAAATAGAAGATTTTAGAACAACATTGTCACGTATGTGTAGAAAACAGCATAACGCATATATGTGCAAAAAAAAATATGAAAAATCACGCGTGTCACGTATTTGTATATGCAAATTTTTTACATACGTGACAATTATAATGAAATTAAGCGGTCTAAAGAATAAAGCGCAACAGTCAAACTTAAGAAAAAATAGCTACGCATAATTTGCAAAACTTTATGAAAAGGATAATTACCTATAGTTGCTGTTCATTAGAAAAAAGAACATAACAAATTCATTAATTTATAACTAAATTATAAACAAATTATGCTACTTCTATACTATATTATAAATATTAAATATGCACCAAATTATAAACAAACTGAATAATATATTATTTAGTTCTCATTTAGTGGTCAATAAGTGAACGTCTCAAACTAAGGAAATATAATGACTGAAACTTTATTTTAAAAGTTGACCGAATTTAAACTATGGAAAGTGATTATTTATGTTATTAAACTGTAAGCGGAGTTACAATAAATAATTGCTTATTATAAATTATGTAACCTGTAAAACGAACTCTGACTCAGAGCTGTTTGTGTATTGTCCGGCATTGATGAATATTGTGAAAACTAAATTGCTGCTTTGGGAGAAGCTAGCTATCCCTGGCCAACATCACAACCGTGTTGGTGTGAAGACCACGTACAATAAACTTAAAGACATGCTGGAACAGTTTAAGTACACAATTCTTGGTTTAATATGCCTGATTTTGTCATTCGTTCCCCCACTGCAGTACCTTGCCTACCAATCATTGTCTATTCACGGCTATCAAAATAGCTCAACAATTTCCAACATCTTACTATTATAACCACAAATGTGACGGCCTATGATCATCATTTCCTTGGTGCACGGTCAAAGAACAAATGCCTTACAAGGGAATTTTGATGAGATCGGGCAACTATTTTGATCACAAAAGCACCGCATAACTTCGATAATCCATCAAAACGAAAAGCTGCGATCGACTTTTGCAATTTAGCTCGATCCAGTCTTCGTGGAATTGACGTGAAGATTATTGAGCGAAAGCGTTTCTGTGGTTGCGAAAAACATTGCCGAATCTCTTGATTTAATGTAATTTAAATTACGCCTAGGCGTTGTTGATGCTTTGTGTATCGGAAACTCTCGCATGTAAAGATAGCTTTCGGTGACCAAGCCTCATTGATAGCTGCTCTTAAGCTCGGCTTGAAGATTGACTACGAACTTATTCGAGTTTCTGAAAATCGAAATATCCCCCGTTGGTGTTTAAATTGTCATAATCCACACCATAGTACAGCTTACTCCAGGAGTGCTGTCTTCAAGCATGAAAAGTGCTCTGGTCCGCATCAACTGACAAAAGACTCGGCTTGTAAATCCCGTAGTGTGCAAATTACGGTGGTGACCGTGTGGGTTTTGGTTTTCACCGTCCGAAATCGCAAGCCCGTGGTAAGCCTGCAGTGTGCTGATCAGTTACATGTGACTAAATAGAATCTCTATTTCTTCGTTCAATATAAACAGAACTAAGATAAATTCCCTAGCCTAGAGGTCTTACTGAAGAATTCCGACGTTTTATTTGCACAGGAACGTTTGCTGCCTGGTTTTACTGTTTGTTCAAGTTCAAGTTCATTTATTTATTAATCGCACATACATATATATATAAATGACATAGGCCTATGGGGAGACAAGCTCGAAAAACTAGGCCTAGACAAAGATAAAATAATAACACACTACAATACAAAGATAAACATGACGGCAAAGATACAATAACACAGCAATAATATGAAAGTAGCAGCTAGCCCAGGATCATTCAATACTATTGAAGAAATTAAAAATGTCCATATTATTAAATATAAATTAATACTGGAAGATAGCTGAGAGGCCCATAATCACCCAGAGCAACGAATCATACAAAACCTTTGCCTTACTAAAAAGATACTTAATTAAAAATAATCCTGAACTAAATGAAATTTAAGTTTCCTTTTTATTAAACGGATAGAGGAAAAATTATCAATAAGAGTCTTGTGAGCATCCCAGCACCGAGCTATTGACACAAACGGAGCGAATTTAGATCTCTCAGTATTATACTTGTCAATGTAGATATCCTTTTTTTTGTCGAGTTTTATAATTATGTAAATCTTGTGATTGGGAGAACAAACTTTGATGGAGGTAATATGGCGGTAATTTCTTAATGTCATAATTGATTTTGAAAAGAATTGCACCAAAAGCAAATTGTTGAGAGACTGGAAGTATATCTAGATAAGTATATAAAGATGCAGTAGAAGACTTATTTGGAAGTTCAATAGGTGATGGAATAAACAGTTTAAGGATTCTTAGGGCTTTATTTTGTAAAATCTGTATTGGTTTAATATGGCTTTTAAATCTAGATAAATATACTAGAGAACAATAATTAATATTAGTCTGAATCAGAGCAAAATAAATACTTCGTAAAGCAGAGTAGGGCAAACAAAGCTACTACCTTCGCATTAAACCAACATACCTTGAAATCTTTAATCGTAGATTTTGAATGTGTGTTTTAAAAGATAAGCTTTCTGACACAATCCGGTAACAATCCTGAGCGCACATGTGGCAGGCCCTCTGGAGGCCTGGACTGTTTTGTGAAAAGGAACTTTTCTTTTTATCACCTATTTCCTATCATCCATCGTTATCGATTTTTGACCGTCAGTCTCAGTGATACAGACATGATCCAGGTGTATTTTCCCCACGACAGAAATAAAGGTGAATCGATTTTTGACCGTCAGTCTCAGTGATACAGACATGATCCAGGTGTATTTTCCCCACGACAGAAATAAAGGTGAATCGATTTTTGACCGTCAGTCTCAGTGATACAGACATGATCCAGGTGTATTTTCCCCACGACAGAAATAAAGGTGAATCGATTTTTGACCGTCAGTCTCAGTGATACAGACATGATCCAGGTGTATTTTCCCCACGACAGAAATAAAGGTGAATCGATTTTTGACCGTCAGTCTCAGTGATACAGACATGATCCAGGTGTATTTTCCCCACGACAGAAATAAAGGTGAATCGATTTTTGACCGTCAGTCTCAGTGATACAGACATGATCCAGGTGTATTTTCCCCACGACAGAAATAAAGGTGAATCGA
Organism: Artemia franciscana; assembly: GCF_032884065.1. NCBI lineage: Eukaryota > Metazoa > Arthropoda > Branchiopoda > Anostraca > Artemiidae > Artemia > Artemia franciscana. The sequence goes on along the minus strand of NC_088874.1, from coordinate 33,703,082 downwards.
TTTTTGACCGTCAGTCTCAGTGATACAGACATGATCCAGGTGTATTTTCCCCACGACAGAAATAAAGGTGAATCGATTTTTGACCGTCAGTCTCAGTGATACAGACATGATCCAGGTGTATTTTCCCCACGACAGAAATAAAGGTGAATCGATTTTTGACCGTCAGTCTCAGTGATACAGACATGATCCAGGTGTATTTTCCCCACGACAGAAATAAAGGTGAATCTGTCTCAAGCTTTGCTAAGTGAAGTGACAAACTTTTAGTCGATGATTTATTGAATTGAATTTATTTGTTTACACATGGCTGCTAGCAGGTGGTTTCAGTTATAATATCTCCTAATAAATTAGCCGATTAAATGGCCTTACAAATTCTCTCTGATTAAAAAATACTGAAAAAGATAACCGCGTTTCCTATATAAATAAAGTTGGAAGGCTGCAAATTTATATAGTGTGGTTTGTTCACCAGCCATTATAACTTCTCATGTTCGTGTAGAAATAGATGAACTTGATTAGGATCACCTATGTCTATTGTTAAAATTCAAATTAGCTTAAATCTTGGTTATGGTTTTTCATCTGTTAAGCCTTAAAAAGTGGATTATTAAAAATTTATCCCGCTTTATCTGACAGTACTTGGCTAACTGCTGTTAAATTTTCCATGGCTGTTTCACATCTTTGCACCGGTTATGCCGGTGCAAAACTGGTTATACCGGTGCTTTCCACCGGTAAGTGACGAGCGTGAACTGTTACACCCTTATTTTAAAAATGATCACCAGTGCCTTAAACCAGCCGAAGCTAAGGTTGCACCTACAATCCGATTGAGGAAAAACGCACTGAATCTTTGGTGATCGCGATCTCAAAAAAAGCAAAAAACAAAACAAAGTTTTAGTTAAGGATATGGGTTGCCTCGAAGAGGCCAAGTTCTTGATATAAGACAGGAAACAAAACGTTAATTTACGTATCGCTTGAGTGCGGTTCAGTCTTTTGAGGATGAATTTCTTAAGAATTAAAAAGAAATGAGTAGTATTATGAATATGACTAAACTTGAACGGTAGCCAACTGGTGACATTATTCCCCTAGTTTCTTGGATAGAACACGTATTATTCACACAT